>NC_060126.1:489334252-489637282 GCF_021461395.2 Schistocerca americana | reverse complement strand
GTCCGTCGGAACGCACAGTGGACTTGAATGGTTGCAGGTGGTCAGGCAGGATGCTTCCCTGCGTGTCACATGTCAGAGTTGTATCTAGACGTGTCAGGGATCCCATATCACTCCAACTGCACAAGCCCCACACCATTGTAGACACTCCACCAACTTTAACAGGTCTCGCTGACATGCAGGTTCGACGGATTCATGAGGTTGTCTTCACAGAAGTATACATTCATCAGCACGATACAATCTGAAACGAGACTCGTCCAACCAGGCAATATATTCCCAGTCATCAACAGTCGAACGGAGGTGTAGATTGGCCTAGGCGATGCGTACAGCTCTCTGTCGTGCGGTCATCAAAGGTACACGAGTGGGCTTTCGGCTCCGAATGCCCTAATCGGAGATGCTCCGTTGAATGGTTCGCGCGCTGACACTTATTGATGGCCCAGCATTCAAATCTGCAGCAATTTGCGGAAGGGTTGCCCTTCAGTCACGTTGAGCGATTCCCTTCAGTCGTCATTGGCCCTGTGCTTGCAGAGTGTTTTTCCGGCCGCAGCTATGTCGGAGATTTGATGTTTTACCGGTTTCCTGACATTCGCGGTGCACTAGTGAAATGGTCGTACCGGCAAATCCCCAGTTTATCGCTACCTTCTATTATAGTTCCACATGGAGGCCTACCGACAGTCGTTCTTCCAGCGAAGTGTATGTGGCTGGAACGGGGAAAGGCAGAAGTGAGGCTGGTTCAGAAAGAACCTTCTGCCACACACGATAAGGTGGTTTCGCAGTATAGCTGCAGATGTACTACATATTTAGTACTTTTCATTTTCATTCAAAGACGGTGTATTATAATTATATATAGTGATGTAATTCTTGTTCACTGCTGCCTATCTTATCTGCACAATCTGTATGAGGTGTGTATGCAACACAAATCGTTTAAAGTATGTGGCAAAAGTAACGGTGAATTGCACTAGGTGTTCTGTCCCATTCACTTGCTTTCACAGATGGAATGCGATAATTGCTGCTGCTTGTCTAGTACTGCACCATCTCTAGGAGGAAGACTGGGTCCGTTCCGATATTAGCGATAAGAATAAATACACTAATTTCTTAAGGTTTTTGTCAGATTAGAACTTTGGACGTCTATAACTGCGCCAGCCGCAGTGGCCGAGCGGTTCTAAGCGCTTCAGTCTGAAACCGCGCGACTGCTACGGTCGCAGATTCGAATCCTGTTGCGGGCATGGATGTGTGTGATGTCCTTAGGTTAGTTAGGTTTAAGTAGTTCTAAGTTCTATGGGACTGATGACCTAAGATGTGAAGTCCCATAGTGCTCAGAGCCACTTGAACCATTTTACTATAACTGTGAGCCGCACAGTAATTCTTACCAGTTGTGGCCTGTGCTCCGAGAATGTACCCAAAGGAGTCTATTGTTGCTTAGATTGCGTTATTTAACTTTTTCTGTTTTAGTTTGTATTTGCTTTTATTCGCATTGTCAGAATTTTTCGTAAATAATATGAATAAATCTTCGCATACTTCAGCGTCTATCCTAAATTCGTACACCCTATGGAAAAAAGAGAAGGATCAACTCGAAGCTATTATCCAAATCAGGCGGAAATTGGAAGATGTTATGTACACGTAGAGACAAACAAATGATTACCATTTCAGAAAAAAAAAGATTGCTTCAAGAGATAAAACTACAGAAGTTGAGCAGTCGACTACGCTTTGGTCGACCTCTGGCTTGGCACTTATTGATACAGTTTTGGGATGTCCTCCTAAAGGATATCGTGCCCTAATTCTGTCAAGTTATCGGGTTAGGTCGTCAAAACCTCAAGCCAGTTGGAGGGTCTACCCTTAATACCTGTAACTTTCTCAACTGGGGATGAAATCTGTGGCCTTCCTGGCGAAGGTCGGGTTTGGCAAGCAAGAAAAGAAGCATTAGAAACTCTCGATGAGTGCGGGTGGGCATTATCTTGCTGAAAAGTAAGCTCAGGTTCGGTGCCCTCGAGGGCTAACAAAGAGAGGAGCAGGATATCGGGGACGTAAAGTTGTGCTCTAAGGGTGCTGCGGATGACACCCAAAGGGGTCCTGCTACCAAAAGGAATGCTACGCCACACCATTAGCTCTGGTTTTAGGGCCGCGTAGCAGGCGACAGTCAAGTTGCTACTCCACCGCTGTCCGGAACGTCTCCAGACAGATCTTCGACCTTGAATCTCATTGACTGGAGCAGAACTGTCTTCAGTGGTTCGTCCCCATGGCAGATGTTCTTCACTGGAAATCAGGAATATTTACTTAGTTTTTTTTGGTGAAAGAGTTTCGGAAAATCGTGTTTAATAACTCTGCTTTAGTGGCACTGGCGTCGGTGACTTCAAGGTTGTTATCGCGCAGTGATGATATTGATTGCGTTTTGCCACAGGTGTGCTTTATGTATGACCAGAATCTCTTTGGGTTTTCTGCCGGATTTCAAGACAGAGTTTCGTTGTGAGAATTATTGAAAGTATCTCACATCGAAGTTGTTGTTGTTGTGGTTTTCAGTCCTGAGTCTGGTTTGATGCAGCTCTCCATGCTAATCTATCCTGTGCAAGTTCTTTCATCTCCCAATACCTACTGCAACCTACATCCTTCTGAATCTGCTTATTGTTTTCATCTCTTGGTCTCCCTCTACGATTTTTATCCTCCACGCTGCCCTCCAATGCTAAATTTCTGATCCCTTGATGCCTCAGAACATCAGAACATGTCCTAACAACCGGTCCCTTCATCTAGTCAAGTTGTGCCACAAACATCTCTTCTCCCCAATTCTTTTCAATACCTCCTCATTAGTTACGTGATCTACCCACCTACTCTTCAACATTCTTTTGTAGCACAACATTTCGAAAGCTTCTATTCTCTTCTTGTCCAAACTATTTATTGTCCATGTTTCACTTCCATACATGGCTACACTCCATACAAATACTTTCAGAAATGACTTCCTGACACTTAAATCTATACTCGATGTTAACAAATTTCTCTTCTTCAGAAACGCTGTCCTTGCCATTGTTAGTCTACATTTTATATCCTCTCTACTTCGACCATCATCAGTTATTTTGCTCCCCAAATAGCAAACCTCCTTTACTACTTTAAGTGTCTCATTTCGTAATCTAATTCCCTCAGCATCACCCGACTTAATTCGACTACATTCCATTATCCTCGTTTTACTTTTGTTGATGATTATCTTTTATCCTCCATTCAAGACACTGTCCATTCCGTTCAACTGCTCTTCCAAGTCCTTTGCTGTCTCTGACAGAATTACAATGTCATCGGCGAACCTCAAAGTTTTTATTTCTTCTCCCTGGATTTTAATACCTACTCCAAATTTTTCTTTTGTTTCCTTTACTGCTTGCTCAATATACAGATTGAATAACATCGGGGAGAGGCTACAATCCTGTCTCACTCCCTTCCCAACCACTGCTTCCCTTTCATGCCCCTTGACTCTTATAACTGCCATCTGGTTTCTGTACAAATTGTAAGTAGCCTTTCGCTCCCTGTATTTTACCCCTGCCACCTTTAGAATTAGAAAGAGAGTATTCCAGTCAACATTGTCAAAAGCTTTCTCTAAGTCTACAAATGCTAGAAACGTAGGTTTGCCTTTCCTTAATCTTTCTTCTAAGATAAGTCGTAAGGTCAGTATTGCCTCACGTGTTCCAACATTTCAAAGGAATCCAAACTGATCTTCCCCGACGTCGGCTTCACCAGTTTTCCCATTCGTCTGTAAATAATTCGCGTTAGTATTTTGCAGCTGTGGCTTATTAAACTGATAGTTCGGTAATTTTCACATCTGTCAACACCTGCTTTCTTTGGGGTTAGAATTATTATATTCTTCTTGAAGTCTGAGGGTATTTCGCCTGTCTCGTACATCTTGCTCACCAGATGGTAGAGTTTTGTCAGGACTGGCTCTCCCAAGGCCGTCAGTAGTTCTAATGGAAAGTTGTCTACTCCCGGGGCCTTGTTTCGACTCAGGTCTTTCAGAACTCTGTCAAACTCTTCACGCAGTATCGTATCTCCCATTTCATCTTCATCCACATCCTCTTCCATTTCCATAATATTGTCCTCAAGTACATCGCCCTTGTATAGACCCTCTTTATACTCCTTCCACCTTTCTGCTTTCCCTTCTTTGCTTAGAACTGGGTTTCCATCTGAGCTCTTGATATTCATACAAGTGGCTCTCTTTTCTCCAAGTGTCTCTTTAATTTTCCTGTAGGCTGTATCTATCTTACCCCTAGTGATATGCGCCTCTACATCCTTACATTTGTCCTCTACCCATCCCTGCTTAGCCATTTTGCACTTCCCGTCGATTTCTTTTTTGAGACGTTTGTATTCCTTTTTGCCTGCTTCATTTACTGCATTTTTGTATTTTCTTCTTTCATCAATTAAATTCAGTATCTCTTCTGTTACCCAAGGATTTGTACTAGCCTCATGTTTTTACCTACTTGGTCCTCTGCTTCCTTCACTATTTCATTCCTCAAAGCTACCCATTCTTCTTCTACTGTATTTCTTTCCCCCATTACTGTCAATTGTTCCCTTATGCTGTCCCTGAAACTCTGTACAACCTCTGGTCTAGTCAGTTTATCCAGGTCCCATCTCCTTAAATTACCACCTTTTTGCAATTTTTCAGTTTTAATCTACAGGTCATAACCAATAGTTTGAGGACAGAGTCCACATCTGCCCCTGGAAATGTCCTACAATTTAAAACCTAGTTCCGAAATCTCAGTCTTACCAATATATAATCTATCTGATGCCTTTTAGTATCTCCAGGATTCTTCCATGTATACAACCTTCTTTTATGATTCTTGAACTAAGTGTTAGCTATGATTAAGTTATGCTCTGTGCAAAATTTTACCAGACGGCTTCCTCTTTCATTTCTTAGCTCCAATCCATATTCACCTACTATGTTTCCTTCTCTCCCTTTTCCTACTGTCGAATTCCAGTCACCCATGACTATTAAATTTTCGCCTCCCTTCACTACCT
The DNA here is from genome assembly GCF_021461395.2 of Schistocerca americana. Lineage (NCBI taxonomy): Eukaryota > Metazoa > Arthropoda > Insecta > Orthoptera > Acrididae > Schistocerca > Schistocerca americana. The sequence goes on along the minus strand of NC_060126.1, from coordinate 489,632,299 downwards.
GTATAATTTCTTTAATCTCATCACACATTTCTTCAATTTCTTCGTCATCTGCAGAGCTAGTTGGCATATAAACTTGTACTACTGTAGTAGGCATGGGCTTCGTGTCTATCTTGGCCACTATAATACGTTCACTATGCTGTCTGTAGTAGCTTACCCGCACTCCTATTTTTTTATTCATTATTAAACCTACTCCTGCATTACCCCTATTTGATTCTGCACTTATAACCCTGTATTCACCTGACCAGAAATCTTGCTCCTCCTGCCACCGAACTTCACCAATTCCCACAATATCTAACTTTAACGTATCCATTTCCCTTTTTAAATTTTCTAACCTACCTGCCCGATTAAGGGATCTGACATTCCACGCTCCGATCCGTGGAATGCCAGTTTTCTTTCTCCTGATAACAACGTCCTCTTGAGTAGTCCCCGCCCGGAGGATCGAATGGGGGACTATTTTACCACCGGAATATTTTACCCAAGAGGACGCCATCATCATTTAACCATAGAGTAAAGCTTTATGCCCTTGGGAAAAATTACGGCTGTAGTTTCCCCTTGCTTTCAGCCGTTCGCAGTACCACAACAGCAAGGCCGTTTTGGTTAGTGTTACAAGGCCAGATCAGTCAATCATCCAGACCGTTGCCCCTGCAACTACTGAAAAGGCTGCTGCCCCTCTTCAGGAACCACATGTTTGTCTGGCCTCTCAAAAGATACCCCTCCGTTGTGGTTGCACCTACGGTACGGCTATTTGTATCGTTGAGGCACGCAAGCCTCCCCACCAACGGCAAGGTCCATGGTTCATGGTGGGAGGCACATTGAAGTACGCACTATATTTCGAACTTACAGCGATCTGATCCGCTTTGTGTACCGTGAGGAATCAGTACCATCACTTATTAATTTATGTGGTATATATCTCTCAATTACTGTCGATACTATCTCTTTGAATTCATTCCACAACTTTTCTACGCTTACATGGTCAGACTGTCTCTTAATAAGGCGTTAAGATCATTATTATCATCTTTTTAAAATAGATATACTTTGCGTTTCTTTTTTATGGTTGTAGGAGTTACGGTATTCAGCCTAGCAGCTACTGGCATTTTTCGCTAATCCCTGTATTCGTCAAGATATCCACTATTTGTGTAGGATTATTTGTTGCTAAGAAGTCAAATATGCTTTCGCAATCATTTTCGCTTCGAGTGGGCTCATGAACTAATTGTTCAAAATAATTTTATGAGAAAGCATTCAGTACAATTTTGGATGAGGTTTTATGCCTGCCGCCGGCTTTAAATGTTTAATTTTTTCAGCATATCGAGGGTAGATTAAAGTCACCTCCAACTATAATTGTAAGAGTGGTGTACCTATTTGAAATGAGACTCAAGTTTTCTCTGAACTGTTCAGCAACTATAGCTTCTGAGTAGGAGGGTCGGTAAAACAACCCAGTTAATAGTTTATTCCGATTGTCAAGTATAACCTCCACCCATACTATGTCACTACAAGGAGAACATCTTCTGACAGCAATAAATACTCCGCCACAAATTGCATTTAATCTATCCTTTCTGTACACTGTTAGATTGTTATAAAAAAAATTTCTGCTGAGTTTATTTCCGGCTTTAGCGCGGTTTTCTGTACCTATAACTATTTGAAATTCAGTGCTTTCTATTAGGGCGTGGAGCTCTGGTTCTTTCCCAACACAGCTACGACAATTTACAATTACAATACCGATCGTTTCTACAACTAACGTACTGTGTTTTACCTGCCCACTTTGAGATGGACGCTCTTTCTGTGGTTCCCTGAGGCCCTCTAACCTAAACAACCACCCAGTCCCTTCCATAAAGTCCCCGCTACCCATGTAGCCGTTTCCTGTGTGTAGTGGACTCCTGACCTATTAAGCGGAACCTGGAAACCAACCACCCGACGGCGCAAGTCTAGGAATCAGCTGCCTACACGGTCACATAACCGCCTGAGCCTCTGATTCAGACCCTCCACTCAGCTCTGCACCGAAGGACCACAGTCGGTTTTATAGACGATGCTGCAGATCGGTGAGATCCGCCTTAATCTCGCAAGCAAGACTGGCAGTCCTTTCCATTTCCGCTAGCCGCCCAGAACCAGAGAGAATCTCCTCCGATCCAAAGCGACATACGTCATTGGTAACGAGCCACCACCTGCAGTTGGCTGCTCCCTGTACTCTTCATGGCATCCGGAATCAGCCTTTCCGCATCCGGAATGACTCCCCCCGGTATGCACATGAAGTACACACTAGCTTCCTTCCCCTATTAGGCAGCTATGTTCCTAGGAATCCCCATTACGCGCCTAATGGTGGAGCTCCCAAATGCCGGCAAACCCACACTTTGTGAATGCCCAGATAAATGATGTGTATATAAATTTAAAAAAAAGGTGAAATGCGATCAGAAGGACTAAATACGTAGAAAAAAGCAGAGGGAATCTTTCAGCTGAAGGTTAGTAACAACAAACCGTCGCATACTTACGGCTTTCATATTGGCTTGCTGAAATTGTGTGTCGGCTAGGAACGTGTTGGATCACGGTGTGTGCCTTCCTCTGGAGACGTCTGCTCTTTTATACTCATTCGGCCGCTTGTACTGGCCTCAGAATGCTGATTCATTGCCCCAATTCAAGGGCTGGAGGGGAAGTGTGCAGTTGTTGCCATTGTGTGCTTCACTTTCCGCCTTCCCCGCTTCCCGGTACGTAGTCAGTTCCCGCGTTTCCGCATACCGGTACTCGTTGCTTAGGCCGAAATCTGAGCGGTATAACTGACGGACGCCATACACTCTACTGCCGCATCGCAGAAAGAAGAACTATATAATGTGTGTGTCAATAGGGAGGTGGCGAGGCACAGTAATAATGTTCACATCTGTACGATGTGTGTATGGATGATAATTTTGTGGTGTGGTGTGAGATAGTATGCCATAGATTTTCAGGCTCACATGCGGTTCCTCTTCGTCCAAATGTCTTGGCCCAAACTCGTCTAGGGGTTGAACCGGACGTGTCGCATTACACGCCCTAAATTAGAGACTTGTGACCCTTTGGTTAAGCCGGCCGCAGTGGCCGAGCGGTTCTAGGCGATACAGTCTGGAATCGCGCGACCGCTACGGTCGCAGGTTCGAATCCTGCCTCGGGCATGGATGTGCGTGATGTCCTTAGGTTACTTAGGTTTAAGTAGTTCTGATTTCTAGGGGACTGATGACCGTAGCAGTTAAATCCCATAGCGCTCAGTGCCATTTGAACCAACCCTTTGGTTAAATTGTCTGGCTGATGGAAAGTTTGAAAAATACAAATTTAATAACAGTAATAATAATATTGGTAACTAATATTGACAACTAAATTAACGACCCATGAAATATGATGGCCACACAGTTACGATTTGGTTAGAATAATGTTCATTCAGAAAGCAAACTAATAGCGAAAGTGGTCGTATCTAGAGTTACAATTACACTCGAGTGCATAACCATTTGACACAGTTCCGTCAGTTTCAGTTTCATCGCGAAATACAAGTCCAATACTCTAACTCGCTAGCAACATGAAAAGTTTGAGCTTACAACAGACACGCGGCTGCTCACTGCTCAGAGACTAAGTCCCGGTTTAACACACAACGCGAAATTCTCTAAGTCGTTTCACTTGCTAGCTACCTAAAGACCGACCGTCCGCTTTCACGTCTCCACCAGCAGTGTACCCTTTGGAGTCTAGACCAGGACTGTCCCTCTGCCCGTCCCCGGCCGAGTCACTCCCGTGCCGATCACCGTTGCTCAACTGACTAGGGCAGTTCCCTTTCCTGAAGCCGTCCTTCTGATTGGCTACAGCTCATTCTACATTATTTTACATTAACTATTATGCACTAAATTTTACAAGAAATATTCTACTACCTAATGATTCAATAACGGGTCATGCTGTCATCGTTCGATGTGTTTCATGTGGAGGAAATGAAGATATGATGCTTAACTGAAAGTACTGATAATTTAAAATTAACTATTCTTTTAGACAAATAAAGTTACAGAGTTGATATTTACAACATTTGTCATTTTAATGATGCCCTTCTATATGAAATGTGGATCTTTAAGATCGACCAAAACGTTCAGATTTTAGCATTCACGTCTTTCTTACAAAACTGGTTGATTTCACTTTAACGGTAAATAATAAACTATTCTAGATATGATCAATATTCCAGTTTAATTGGGATCGCCATGAAAATTTATGTAGGGTACTAGATTAAAATTACTGTGGCTTCATGCCCTGAATTACTACATAATTAAATTGTTTTCATAAATGTTTCCGTTTATGGCTGATCTTAGGTGCGCCATATTTAACACTGCTACATCTCCTTGGCCACAAATTGCTTCCACGGGGTTTCCCTATGACATAGGTTCTCGTCTGTCTCACTCCCACACTGCAGCACCTAGACCTCATTCAGAACAATAGATGCCTGTATATTTCCCCGTGTCTTGGCGAATCTGCACTCTGAATGGTCTTGAACGACAGGGTTTGTTTATCAATTCCTGAAGGCTGACTCTTTTAGCCATATACTTACATGAGAACGAAATTCTCGTTAACTCGTAGTAGCCACAGGAACTTGATACTCTACCTACGTTTCTTCAGCATCTAAATTCGCTCCACCCGATTGTAAATTTCACAATGGAAGTGGAGAATGATGGAACTATATCTTTTCTTGATGTTTTCGTACGAAGGGAAGCAGATTTAACCTTGGGACACAGCATATACAGCAGGCCAACTCATACAGATCTCTATCTGCCGGCCACAAGTTGCTATCATCCTGCACAATCATGTAGTTAATTACTTACGTCAGTTCACGGAGCACTTGTGGTATCTGATCCTGATAGTCTGTCGAGCGAAATACAACACTTGAAGACAGTGTTCGACAAAACGGTTAGTATGGGAGACACACACGTAATTCATTCAGACCCAAGCGAGTTCTATCCAAGGAGCGAATTGAAGATACTAATACACCCATTACTTTGGCCTTTCTGCAGTATTTTGGTGCCATGTCGTCCAGAATCGGATGAGTCGTCGGAAATATGACACTAAGTATGTTTTTCTACTTTCTACCAAAATTAGGAACCTATTGAGTTCGGTTATGGATGATCGTGGCTTCAGGAAACGTTGTGTGCACAAGATTCCTGGTACACGTGGGGCTCCGTATATGGGCCAGACGTGTCGCACAGTATAAGAACGCTGCAATGAACATCAGCGTCATTGACATGTACGGTTCGCAATTCGTGGTCGTGTGATAGCGTTCTCGCTTCCCACGCCCGGGTTCCCGGCTTTCTCTGCCTCGTGATGACTGGGTGTTGTGTGATGTCCTTAGGTTAGTTAGGTTTAAGTAGTTCTAAGTTATAGGGGACTGATGACCATAGATGTTAAGTCCCATAGTGCTCAGAGCCATTTGAACAATTTTTGACATGCACGCCAACCGGAAAAGTCAACAATTCCAAAACACTGTCTGTATACAGGACAATGCATGATTTATGAAACGCATTAAAGAAGCAGTACGTGTGTGAACAGCTGATAATCTCATCAACAGGGATGTGGGATTTCAGCTGAGCATAGCCGGGAACCCTGCTTTGTTGCTATTAAATCAAGACGAGAAAATCAAGATTTTTTCGATAACAATCCAGTCATAACATTGGTGTAGTATGGTTTTTTAGATGAGTGACGTCTGGCCGCACTGCCGCAAACATAGTGTGGACTGCACGTGCAAGAGGGCCGCTCTGCGACTTTGGGCAGAGGGCGTTCGAGTATGGCGCCGTCTATATGCAAATCATTGTGCATGTGTGATTTACGCGGCTGCACATTCTTCGTGGGCGTATCCTATATACTGGGACGTCGACGAGCGAATACCGTCAGTCGCACCTAGCCACCAGGAAGATTCAACCACCTGAAGGTGACGGACAGTTGCTCCGAGGAAATATTGTGGAATTTGCACAACGTCATCCAGCTGCAAACCCGTGTAGACTATTTAGAAGGTGCAACATTTCTACTAAACAACTAATTTCCACTCTGCAGTATTGCGTGCGCTGATATGAAATGTTGTAGCAGATTAAAACAGTCTGTGAGGCTGTACTGGAACTTGGGATCTCTACTATTCGTGGGCAAGTTCTCTCGACAGTACTCCTCTTACCTCAAAAATCTCCTCTCCATTACACAGTTTGAATGTGCCGGGAAGTTTCATTTCTATTACTCTCTCAGCAGTCGAGACACATGTGACGATTCACACAACCTTTCTTTGTATAAGCACAATGTACTCCCTTACTTATGACTGATATGGAAACCGAACGCTTGAGGATTTCTGAAGTATGACCGGTACAACAAGATTCCCTGCAATTGGGTGGTATGCTGCTTCTATTCAGCAGTTTGTCATGGGTACTACTCAACTACGTAACCATCCATTTCAAATATTTACACAGCGTTACTCCGATCTATCTGTGTCGCATTACAAACTCTAGATGTAGGTCTGTTCGGAAGGTAGAATCTGATAGGTCGCGAACAGAAGGTTTACACAAATGTGTTGGCCGGTGTCTCTATTGTGCTTATCGATCGCGTCATGTCGCTATTTTCAGGTTTGAGCCCTCAGGTGAGCACGTTAAGATGCCTAGCTAGTGTATATAGCGTCTCCCGCCGAGACGTTTCGCCTAATTTGATGCAACCCCCCCCCCCCCCCGTAACGTTCCCATAATGCATTGCCTTGCTCGTGACAATTGTCGGCCTCACACTACAGGGGCAATGAAGATGGCTCTGCAGCGTTTTCGATGGAAAGTGTTTGGTCACCCAGCATATAGCTTTAACTTACCTCCCTCGGCATTTCATCTCTTCTCACATGATCCGTTGGATATGAAGACAATATTCTGGCACAGACAACGAGCTGCTAACTAGGGTAGAGAAGTGGCAGAAAGCACTGGCTGCAATCTTCTGTGGCGGCGGAGGTGGAAAGTCGATACAACGCTACGACATATGCCTAAGTCGAAGCGGCGACCATGTAGAACTAGAAGAAGTAACAAGCTCTTGTAAATAAAATGTTTATGATTTTCACCATGGTTTCCATTTCGTGTCTGATAGGCACAAATTTTTCGAATAGCCGTCGTAGTTATAATTCAATAATCAAATTGCCTTCCATCGACGGAAAATCTCCCTGTTATTTTTTCCTAGCACAGAAAGTAATAACGGCTACATTATGTAATACATGATTATTTGTGTCTCTCTGCATTAAGAGAATTTACTTATAAACAGCTTCTTTGACTGTAAAATTCCTGATATTGTAATTGTAATTTTAGTTGTCTATTAACACGTGAATATATTACTATTAGAAGCCGGTTACACTTTACTGTGGCTTACCAACTAGTGCTTCAATGTCGATAGAGGATTCTTGTTCCAGGATAACCTACAATATCCAGTCTGTCGAGGAATTTCCGTTCCCGTAGGAAACCTTGTTAGGTATCACCTAGGAACATGTCTTTAGATGGTGATTAATTTCTACTGAAACGAAAGGTTTCAAGAGTCTAGGAACGCTAAATCAGCCTTCTTTCCTCTATGTATGGCGCACGTAAAGAGAGCCGCTGGAGGTTAACACGATCAACAATTTCGCAACCCGTGTTGCTCTCCGTAAGGAAGTCTATTTTGTTCCACGTAATTCACGACCTTTACCCTCACAATAAATTAAAGAATGTTGCGACAAGTATAATATGTGAGCAGTCTAAGGCAACAATTCTGTGCATCAATTCTACACCCGCTCTGCAGATATGAAAGACCTGTAACGGAAAACATATGTCTCCTTCAGAAATCCTGGAATATTATTGTCAAGAGCGTAGCTAACTGAACTTCGCAAGTCTCATTGAAGCCTTGTTCGTGATCGAGTTTAAGGTATTTAAGGTGCTTTTACCTATGACTAGCATTGATTAATTTTTCCCTCATCAGAGCAATACTGTGGAATCTTAATTTAAGCTTAAAGTCTGCATCATCTGAGGAAAGTGATTTACTATGCCTTCATCCAAGTCGGCAGCAGAAATTTATGATTAAAAAGCTAGTGATGCAATGCAGTACACAGAAGCTGATGTGAAAACAGATATCTGTGTGAAGTCAGTCCTTTCGCTGGATGTCCCTTATTACTTCTTTGACCCTTGGTTCGATTTTTTACTGTGGAAAATGGCTAGTTGTGTCATGGATGAGAGTGCATTTTAAGCTTTAGACTGCAGAAGTCGGTTCTAAGGTAGGTGAAAGGAGAGGGTACCGTCCGCGATAACAGGATGTCAAATAAAGCAATGAGGTGTTCGAAGCAACCTTCATCTTGAAGACAGTATTAATAAGTATTAATATTGCATTGTGATTTAATTGGTCTTAACGTGACAGTCAAATGATTCCTCTGGCACGTTATACATCTCTGGTGACAGAAAATGTCGTTTTCAAACTATCCATCTACGTAATGAATTAAAAGGCAGTGGCAGATATCGTCATTTCTGTATGCATTTCTCCAGATGCCACGGCGAAACTTCACTCAGGGAGACGAAACGCATCAGTATAAAAGAGAAATTGTGTTCATCCGTCAACTTATGACGATACGTTAGGTTGAAATATGACAATTTCAGACGACGTCGCAAGAGGAACGTCAAAAAAGTAAAAGAAGGCTATTGGAGAGTAGTGGAATTAAATCAATCATTACTGAGGAAAGTAGACTAGGAAATGCAATGTTGAAAAGAGTCAAGAAGCTAACTATTTTGGCATAAGAAAAAGGTGTAAAATATCGATTGGCAACAGCAAAAAGACTAATTTCGAACGGGTGAATATCACGACATCGAGTATACGAGGGTTGTCCGGAAAGTAAGTTCCGATCGATCGGTATATGAAAACCAAAGCAAAAATCAGAAACATTTTATTTCCAAGAGCTACATATCCAGATATTTCTCTACAAACTTGCCGCTCCGATTTAGACGTTTGTCGGAGCGTTATACCAAAGTTCCAACACCATCGTCATACAAAGCAGCCGCCTGCGCTTTCCGATTGTATTATATTTTATGGTATTGTAATTATTTATTGTTCCGTGGGACCAAATTTAGGAGAGGTCTCCATGGTCATGGGACAAGTCAATACATGATATTATAACACGATAGTAGAAACAGATAAAATGAAATATAAAAAACATATTCAGGCGATAAGTCGTAAGTTTAAATAAAGAAAATCAACAATGTAACACTGGAATTTGCTTAATTTTTTAGCTCTTCCAGGAGCTCCTCGACAGAATAGAAGGAGTGAGCCATTAGGAAACTCTTCAGTTTCGACTTGAAAGAGTTTGGGCTACTGCTAAGATTTTTGAGTTCTTGTGGTAGCTTATTGAAAATGGATGCAGCAGAATACTGCACTCCTTTCTGCACAAGAGTCACGGAAGTGCATTCCACATGCAGATTTGATTTCTGCATAGTATTAACTGAGTGAAAGCTGCTAACTCTTGGGAATAGGCTAATATTGCTAACAACAAACGACATTAAAGAAAATATATACTATGAGGGCAATGTCAGAATTCCCAGACTAATGAATAGGGGTCGACTAGAGGTTCTCGAACTTACACCACATATAGCTCGAACAGCCCGTTTTTGAGCCAAAAATACCCTTTATGAATCAAAAGAATCACCACAAAAAATAATACCATACGACCTGAAAATATGCGAAGTAGACTACTTTTCGTGTTGAACTGTCACTTATTTCAGATACTGTTCTAATGGTAAATAAAGCAGCATTTAGTTTCTGAACAAGATCATGGACATGGGCGTTCCACAAGAGCTTACTATCTATCCGAACGCCTAGGAACTTGAACTGATCGGTCTCGCTTATAATATGCCCATTCTGTCTGATCAAAATATCGGTTCTTGTTGAATTGTGAGTTAGAAACTGTAAAAACTGAGTCTTACTGTGATTTAGCATCAAATTATTTTCCACAAGCCATGAACTTATTTCATGAACTACATTTTTTGATACTGTTTCAATATTACACAAAAGATCCTTCACTACCAAGCTGGTGTCATCAGCAAACAGAAATATTTTGAATCACCTGTAATACTAGAAGGCATATTATTTATATAAATAAGAAACAACAGTGGCCCCAGCACCGACCCTTGGGGAACGCCCCACTTAACAGTGCCCCATTGGGACTGAACGACACTACCATTCTCAGTATTGCGGAGACTTACCCTCTGCTTTCTATTCTTAGAGTAAGAGGCGAACCAATTGTAAGCTACTCCCCTTACTCCATAATGGTCCAACTTCTGCAGTAATATTTTGTGGTCAACACAAAGGCCTTCGTTAAATCAAAGAAAACACCTAGCGTTCGCAACCTTTTATTTAATCCATCCAAAACCTCACAGAGAAAAGAGATTATAGCATTTTCAGTAGTTAAACCATTTCTAAAACCAAACTGTACATTTGACAGCAAATTATGTGAATTTAAATGCTCCAGTAACCTTGTATATACAGCCTTCTCGATAACTTTAGCAAATACCGATGGCATAGAAACAGGTCTAAAATTGTCAACATTATCCCTGTCTCCCTTTTTATAAAGTGGCTTCACTACCGAGTACTTTAAACGGTCAGGAAACAAGGAAAAGTTACAGATATGGCTAAGTACTGGGCTAACATACATAGAACAATACTTCAGTATCCTGCTAGATACCCCGTCATATCCATGAGAGTTCTTGGTCTTTAGTGATTTAATTATTAACTCAATCTTCCTCTTGTCAGTATCGTGGAGGAGCATTGCAGGTAACAGTCTCGGAACACTTTTTTCTAAGAGCGCTATATGATTCCGTGTTGAGGCTAGGTTCCAATTTAGTTCACCTGCTATATTCGGAAAGTGATTGTTAAATACTGTACATATATGCGACTTATCAGTAACACGGACATTCCCACTACGCACTGATTCTATATCCTCGACCTGTCTCTGCAGACCAGCCACTTCCTTTACGACTAACCCTATGGTTTTAATTCTATCCTGAGACCTAGCTATTCTATCTGCATACCACATACTTTTTGCCTTCCTAATAACATTTTTAAGCACGTTACAATACTGTTTGTAATGGGCTGCTGCATTTATATTTTGACTGTTTCTAACGTTTTGATATAATTGCCACTTTGTTCTACAAGATATTCTTATCCCTCTAGTCAGCCACCCAGGCTGCCTGTTGGTGCTAGTACCCTGTTTTGAACGTTCTAATGGAAAGCAACTTTCAAAGAGCACGAGAAAAGTCTTGAGAAAAGCATTATATTTATCGTCTACTGTATCAGCGCTATAAACATCTTGCCACTCTTGTTCCTTGATAAGGTTTACAAAGGTCTCTACAGCAACTGGATCAGCTTTCCTAAACAGTTGATGACTATATTTAACATGTGTTGCAGCACAAAAATCTTTTAGAGTTAAAATTTGTGCATCATGATCGGAAAGGCAATTCACCTTTTTGCTGACTGAATGCCCTTCTAGTAATGAGGAATTAACAAAAATGTTGTCTATCCTTGTTCTACTGTTCCCTTGTATTCTCATTGGAAAGAATACGGTTTGCATAAGATTATATGAATTAAGGAGGTCTACCAGCATCCTTTTCCTTGCACAATCACTTATTCAATTAATATTGAAGTCTCCACATATAACTAACTTTTTTGTATTTCCTATAAAGTGAATCAAGAACCTCCTCTAGATTTAGCAAAAATGTTGTGAAATCGGAGTCTGGGAATCTATAAATAACAGCCGTTAGATGTTTAGCTCCATTAAATTTAACCACACCTGCACAACATTCAAACACCTTTTCAGTGCAGTATTTTGAAATATCAATTGACTCAAATAGGATGCCGTTTTTCACATACATGGCTAATCCCCCACACAGCAAATAGGTTCTAGAAAAGTTGCCAGCCAACCTGTATCCTGGAAAAGGAAGCCTCTAAATTATCTCCTTATTTAAGAAGTGTTCAGATACACCAATAATTTCAGAGTCAACATCTATAAGCAATTCACTAATTTTATCTCTAATACCTTGTACATTTTGATCAAATATACTAATTCCCTCATTACTCGGATACATAAGCTTAGCCAAAAGTGGTTCCTTTGTTAGACAGAGAGATAATTCTTATAAATAACATAAACATTTTTGCTGTGAACTTATTTTATATCATCGATCCTGCGCTGCTGACCAGACACTTCCTTCACAACTGACCATATGGTCTTCACTGCCCCTGCAGAGTGCGGCTGAGAATTGCCATGAAGAAGGAAGTGCGTTGCAGTTGTGTTAGGTGGGCTGCATTCATTAAGGTGAAGCCTCTCAGAGTGGCCTTCTACTTGGCGGGAGACATCGTTGTTCTAGGCACCTTTACTCGCTCGCAGTGCGCTCACAGCTGAAAAGAGTCTTGTTGCGATAGACGGTCATACTAGATACACTACCCAACACGTCTGTGCAAAGCTTCATCAGGTTTTCACTGTGGTGTCCATTTCGCGACCGATCGGAACTTACTTTCTGGACAACTGTTGCAAATTCAAATTTCACAGAGTCCTTTCTTAAAGTATTGTTCTAGCGTGTACTATAATGAGAAGGAGCGTATACGACATCCAGGTGAGACATGAAAAGAATAGGAACTTTTCAAATGTGGTGCAGTAAGAAAATAGAGAAGATTACATTGGTAGATCGAGTAAGTAATGATGAGACACTGATGGATATTGGAGGGAGGGAGGCATACGCTTATGGGGTCAATTGATAAGACACATTTTCAGGGATCCAGGAGTAGCAAATATTTTAGAGGGAAGTAAGCCTGGAATAGATAGTGTTGCTCTAAATGAACATCAGCTGTATGCAGTTATGCAGAGGCGAGGAGAATTCTAACGGACTGACTAGTGTGTGAGCTGCATTAAACTAATCTTCAGAATGTAGACTACAAGCAAAGTTTAACTGTGTACAAATCTGTTACAAGCTACGTTTTGAATGTCCTAGCGATATTCTTGCAAGATTTTGCTTGTGAACACGTAAATTACTTTAAAATAAATGTAAACAATAAATATAGTCTTATTGTACCAGCTTTTAGTTCACGTTTCGAATAAATATTTTACCGTCGACATTCGCCTGCAAACACCGCTGAACAAATCTCAACGTATGGCTGATACAACTTGATTGTTGCTGAGTATGTAAATAAAAGCGGTTTACACATAAATAAAACACTGTATACCGTCTGTGCTGAGGTCTTATGCATAGTCAACAACATTAAGAAAAATTCCAGCTTTACTCAAATTTCCGTATAAGTCTTATAAAACCATCGCCACGGAAAAGGATAATGGTACTAAATGATTAAATGTAAATCTTTATGCCCCTAATCATTTAACTAAGTTTTCTTTTTCTATTTAAGTTATTGACCTTTAGGTCATTATGCATACGGCTATCTATGTTAATTTTTAATTCTCAGCAGTTAAGTTAAACACTGGCTAACAGGTTTTTTTGATGGCATTAAGTATGTAGCATAATATCTATATCAAGAGTTGGGACAAGATAAAGTTCAATAATTTATGCAGAATCTTGCGTTCAAGAAATATCCTATTGAATCAAATCCTTATTATCGTATGTTATGCACAGGTGTAATACACATCTTCTTGGCACAGAAACGTCTGTTGTAAAGTGTTTCACGTATCTAAATAGATTTGCAAGGAGACATTATCTTTGTGTACGAGTGTGTATGCATGTATGTGTATCTAGTCGTGGCAACAGTAGTACTAGTCCTGTCAGTGTTGGTATGGTATCTCAGAAAAATACGGCAGTTACTGTGATATTGAAAACCATATTATTCGACACAGTCAAGGCAGTAGTGATAAAAACATGTAGGTACGCCCCTGCTAGCGCGTTGTCACCTTGCAGCGCAGACAGGAAAGTGAACGAGGAAAATGTCTCGTCAGGGTCGGACGCGACGACTTCGCAATGACCTCATTAGAAGTACCGAAAACGAGAAGGAAGAGAGTTAACACGTAATTGCAACCTGGAGGAGGTGGGAGGAAATCAGCAATGCCCTTTCGAATTTATCTTAAGCAGTTTAGGGGAGTCACAGGAAGTCTCAGATTGGATGACCAGCCGGGAATTCCAACTTCGACGCTCCAAAATACAAGTCCAATGTCTCAGCCCTGTATAACACTGCTTGGATGAGTGTATGTAAGAAACGAAAGGATATGGGTCCTGTCATACCCTTGCATGCATTACGTCTGTTACATCTCGGTGCTTTATTCGGCCACTTAATATGCTTGCGGCCAGATAAGATATGGTAATTGACAGAAATCGTGAGACCCATCCCCTTCTCATTATGCTGAGCTGCACAGCTTCACTGTACGCTTGAAACAGCAAAACAAGCAATCGAACGATGTGCTTCCGACATATTGTCCGCAAGAGTGAAGCCAGAATACTACACGAACATTGTGAGACTGTTTTAGATTATGTGGGAGACTGTATTGCCGCTGGTTTATTTACGTCTTAAATTTATCTGAAGTGTTCAGTAAAGAAACGAAAAAGCGCTGTTTAGTATGCACCGTACTGATACATGAATTCCAGCATAGCATGATAACATTACGAAAAACGTCTTATTCAATAAAATATAGTATCCTAAATTGTCAAAAATTAGTAGGATATACGGAAGTAGCGCTACGGGACTAATTTGAGAGTATGTAATTGTACGAGCATTGGTTGATGCATTACAAAGTCCAGTTAACACATCATTTAGTGTCATAATTAAGTCAATAAAATTGACAGAAGCGGGAAAAGTAGGTACTAGCAAGTATGCAGTTCATGAAGTTTCTTACCTTCAGCTCTACAGGTTACAGAAGAATGGTAGTGAAAAAAATAATCGTAGAAAAGTTGATTTAGGATTTATTCACTAATTATGACCTCACAATAAAACAATAACATCAAAACCATGAAATAAATATAATGTTATTGTTCTTCTTTGTACTTCATAATGTAATGAAATTCCTTTAGTAAAGGAAAAAGAAATAAATGTAAGCATCTATTACTCTTCGTTGAATAAAACGGTTTTCTTTTCACTCTTGAGAAGAAATGGAAGCCTTTTTGGGATCACTGGAGGGAAGGTGACGTTATTTTAGAGAACAGGCGTCTGAAGCTGACTGCCGGACGATTCTACTGCCTCTAACATACACTGCTCGTAAGAAGGACCATGAAGAAAAGATACGAGAAATTAGGGCTCTTAGATGTGTTCGCTCATAGGCGTATTCGCTCTGTTCGCGAGAGGAAGAGGAAAGAAAATGACCAGTACCCTCTGTCACGTACTGTACAGTGGCTTGCGGAGTACCTATATAAATGTAAATGTAAATGTAAATGTAGATGTAGATGTAGATACGCGCTGCAGTTAGGATGCTTCTATGAGGGATGTCACAATGTTCGTAGCTGCTAAAGTCTCCTCCATGAGTGATTCTATAAGAATCTTGTTCGCGAGCAAAATGGTTTCGAAATCTTCATTACGCAGCGTGACAGACCACAGCCACAGGCTATAAACATGATTTTCAGAGCGTTAGGAATTGCTACGGCTCGCCCACATGTCATTAGCAACAGTTTCAAGGGACTATTTGACCGTGTCACAATAGCCCTGGTTGAAATGTACTCCGAGCCCATCAAATCTATCGACTTCTCCTTAGCGGCGCGGAACGTTGCCTTCTCAGTATAGCGTCCCCAGTGAAATAATGCGAAGAGACTAAAAGAAACGGTATTTATAAAAAAGATACAGTTAAAAATTGAATAATATACATTTTTCTCATGTACCCATATTATAACAATTTTTCTGTATAAGTTTCGAGGGCAAAGAAATATAACAAAATGATCTAAAGAGACGACAAGATACCCTCTTTTGTTAATTTTTTTGTCGTTTTCACTTCTTCTCTTGTCTTGGTTGCTTGTAGACGGTCATCTTGCGATTGCTGGCAAATGTAAGCATATTTGTACTACTTAAGCAAATAATATATTGATTTAATATTATTGTTCATTTTTAATATGTAAGAGGTGATCCCGATATCATGTCCGCCTTCTTTTGAATTAACCTGCATTCGAGTAATTTACAGTTCAACAATCGTAGCGGCCGATGCAGCCAACGACGCCATTACGTGATGATATTAACTTATAAAAAATTAGCGGAAGCGAAAAACTCGCCCGCTATTAACATAATATACATTTTTCTCCACAGCCGCCCGACGTTGCATAAAATACGTAGCTTTAAGATTCTTATTTTCAGTACAACAGCCGAGAGCCAGAGCCAGGACTCCGACTACAATGCAATGGTTAACGGAGGTAAGAAGAAATACTCTCGCGCGTGTGTGGGCCGCAATTGTAATTAATAACTAAAAATTTTTTGCTTTAAAGTGAGCTGACTAGCCGAGGAAATTAATATGAAAAGTTTATTCCATAGTTCAACTTACATGTGCATACTTTAAGATTCAGTGAGTCTAACGTTCATTAACGTAAAAAGTAATTTATACTGAAGATTAATATTGTTAAAAAAAGGGAGAACTTCACAAAAGCATTTAATTGTAAATCAAAATAAAATGAAATATCATTTTATTAAGGCCCACAACATAAGTCGGCAACAATCAAAATAACAATAATAATAATATATTAAATTACGACGGCCGACGGACGCGAGATCAGTTTCGTACATCGCGAATGGGGCTTCCAGAGTGACACTATCCGCCTCTTGGAGTAGTTCTTCGATTTTGCTTAGCATCACGCTACCAGCCTAATCCTCGACGTTTTGTTTGTAATATGCGTAGGCACACTCCATAATCCCCTTCCGAGTATCTACTCACTTGCCAGAGCCCTTTATAACTTCAGTGATTAGTTGAGCGTTTCGTCGTCTTGTGAAGTGCAAAACATTATACAGCGATACCCTTTCTTCAGATGGGCATATTTTGCTAGAGACCGTAAAATGACCCTAGAGAGCTGCTTCCGCCACATGTCACTGATTTTAGCTTTAAAATGCTTGATCTTTGCTTTTGCTGCAGCCATAGATCCTGAGACGAGAGAAAAAGACAGAGATCGACTGTTTCAGTCGACTTAGAGGCACGTTGGTGGCAGCGACGCAGCCACCTTCAGGCGCATGATGAGCATTAGAAATCCTCAGTGGGAATTGTCATCATCTCCGACGTGTTCGTTTAAAAAGCAGCAGTCACTGTTCAATACATTCATAGCATGGTGACTTTCAGCTTTGCAATTACAATCACTGTCGACCAAAGTAGATTCAGTCTGGTCATTTTGTCCATATTTAAAGAGGGAGGTATAGTTAATTATCCTCCTACTGGCCTACTTCGTTAAGAGGTACATCATTATGTACTTTATTTCATTAGGAATGTGCTTCTATGTACTCAGTGTGGTTTACTTCTGTTTATATCCAATGTCACTTTTGAGTCACTACAAGCAATCTGTATCACTTAACTTTTCGAGGTATGGCCTTTGGAAGCCTTTTAATGACAGACATACGAGCAGCGCCTATACTCATCATATTTAAATATGTTCCTACGCCATTTAGAATTACTGTATGTTGTATATAAGGTTAATGGAACGATAATTACGGGGCGAGGTGGTGCTTTGGTTGACACTCTGGAATCGTATTCGGAAGGACAGCAGGGCGAATCAGCCTTTACAAGCCCAGACTCAGATTTTAAGTGGGTTCAGTAATGGCGCTTGAGGCAGACGTCAGGATGATTCCTTAGAAACACATGCATCCTATACCAGTCGCTACTCTTCCCCAAAATGAGTTTTTGTTCCGCCTCTAACTACATGTTGGTAAATGGGACGGTAAACTCAAATATTCCTTCCGTCTTTTGAAAATGACACTGAATACTTCAAGAAAGAGTACGTGGGCTGTAAATTTGCGTCAGCGGCTTTCTCAGTGATTGTATTTCTCCTGACTTTAGTAAGTTACGTATCGTCTGCTACTGATCAGTTCTTCCAGTTAAGACAGCGAAATGCCGCAGTGAGACATGTGAAGTTTCAGTGTGGTGCTGAGTCAAAGTTATACCTTGTGTCCCCATATAGCAGCTAGAGAAGATAATTCGGATTTATGAAGAAGAAATAAGGATCTGAATTTGTACCATGCCTCTCACAATTTTGGAATCTTAAAACTTATCTTTGCGTTAGAGAGAGAGAGTTTTCTCTTCACATAATATATTATATTTGACTATTGATTAAAAGACAAATGCAAAATTTTGCATTTGATTTTGCTGCGAATATGGTATTTTAGGAGTACATCAAACATCAAGTGAAGAGATTAAACAAAGAATGGAGAGTCATTGCAGCGAATAGGCTGTAGAGAAACTTGTAAATCCTTGCCATGAGCAGGACATGGCACTACGGATATATTTACAACACTAAGAGTGTATATATAGTTATCTTAGCCCTGAAAGGGAGAAATAACGACCGACCAGCTTTATAGGTCAGTCTCCCTAACGTTCGTCTCTTGCTCCACTCTAGACAATAATATAATCACGAATATTAATAAATTCTTGCTAGTAAGATGTTTCCCAACTATTTAGCATTTAATTACGAAAAACCGCACAATTAAAACACAGCTCCCATTTTCACCCTCTATATTTGTTCGACAGCATAAGCAGGTAAATAGACAGGCTTCGTCTTCCTAGCTCAGCAAAAGGCGTTAAATTATGTCACGTCGTCGAGTGACAATCAAAATTGACTCTGTTACGTTTACAGATGCGTTGTTGTCAAGCGGAGTAATTGGATGATGAAACGAGTTCGCTATAATCCAGCGAATGTTCAACAAAAGATGCGTAATATGAACACAAACGTTTTTACTAGTCCCTGTTAGCACTTTCTACCTGAATAACAACTCAATAGCATTTGATTGCATTTCGGTGGTAAACGCATGGGGTCTTGACGTGCCATTTATGTGCTGTATCTAGGTTCAAACACTATAAACCGATATGAAATGAAACTATCTCGTAAAATACGTTGTACAGAGGCCACATAGAAGACTTATTTTTGTTGAGAGACTCCTGCTGGGATCTTGACATGTCAGTGTATGAGTTTATACGTCTGTGTAGCAAAGACCCTCCGGTAATGTTGTGAGAATCTAATGTAGTTCTCACGTAACTCTTCGAATAGGTCTTTGATATGTAATTTGCAACAATATGCTGCCTGTATCATACGCCTCGTGTAGGGACAACGAAAGAAAATGAACGGAGGTTAGGGTCTGCATCGATGCGAAGACAGGGAGCTTTTTATCCGCCGTTACATACAAGATGAGATTCTGAAATTAAGTTAAAAATCTGATTGTGAAGTACCCTTAAAGATGCAGTGTATAGTGACTTTTGTTGCATACATGTACGTGTAGACGTAGGAGGAGGTGGGAGGTGTGTTGGGGGAGTTGTTAGACTAGAACGTGAAACATGATGGTAGATTAAAAGCTTAAGCTGGACTGAAATTTGAACGCAGATACTAGCCTTTCATGATCAGCGCTTATACAGAAACTTTCAGACAAGTCTCAGTACATGGCCTCAAATCTTCAATTCTGCCTGGTCCTCTTTTCTATTTCCCAGTTTTCATAGAACCTTTCTTACGTAGCTCACTTGAAGTGCACTCTTAGGGGACAATATTCTGTGCACCAATGGGTTCAATACAGCGAGTGTCAATGTAAGATGAGCGCTGAAGGGGGATAAGGAATGTATGGATCGTTTGTTATCACCATTGGTGTGGTAAGTATTCGGACATTAAACGTCTGAAAGATGAAAGCTGACGTTAGAAGAGTAAGAAGAGTGACTTTTTTAAATAATTGAAGAAAATTACAAAAGTGTTTTCCACAGAAACTCTACAGTCAGAAGGACTGTCTAAACAAAAGAAGAGGAATTCCCTAAGCTGAACACCAAACCGTGTGCATACATATGGCATTCATGTTGGCCAGCTGACTGTGTGCGATCGGATTGCAGTTTTCAGTTTAGTTCGCAACACATCACAATAGTTCTCAATGTTCGCAGATTTGCTTCTTGGGGTGAAATGAATGGCTATTACACCTTCCGTGTCCCAGAACAGTATTAGCGCATTCTTACAAGTTGATGGCTGACGTTTAAGTTTTTTTAACTTCTCGTGATGATGAGTGTTTTCAAACGATGTTCGCTGCCTTACTTTCTGGTTCATGATGATGTGCCCATGATTTCTCAGCAGTAACCATTTGCCATAAAAATCCATCGGCCTTTCGACTATAACAGGACATACGTGTACGAAAGGTGTCCATCCTTTGCGCCTTATTCTGCACTGATAATTCTTTCGGGACCAACCCCGCACATATGTCATCGCCCGCGCTTCTGTATTTGAAGAGTGAGTGTACTAATGTGTGCAAACTTAGCTTACCACTTAGCGCGCAAATGGACAAAACATCTGAACTGTTTTCTCAAGCCCAGGGTCTCAAACAGACATTCTAAATAAATATGAACTTGGCCCTGTAAGGCGGATCATAACAAAAGTCATTAAAAATGCTGCTGTCTTGTAACTAGAATGCATGGATTAATAAAAGTGAAAGTTTGGGATCTATCCTAGAAAGCCAAAACAGTGCGACCGAACCGCCGAATCTTTCCATCAGTAAATGGGGTATGTTCTCAACTGACTCGGTTGTTTTAACCCCCTCCACTGACGGAATGACCCACTTCCTAATTCCGTATATATAAAGCCAATACGGACTTGTAGCTGTCACGCCTTTGCGCTTACTGCTACGTATTTAAACCGTAAATAGCTCAGTCCTAATGGTAAGAGGTAGTAGTGAATTCACGTTGTTAATCTTTGAATACAGCACAGCTGCCACAAGCTCAGCTCACTTTTACTCCACTCCTACCCTCGCCATTGCACCACATTAATTAGGTGCTACATGGACCTTGCTAAATTCAATTGCGTATACATTTTTGACCGTTACTCGCCAGTGTTTACCTAATGATTAGTACACTCCTAACCAGACTATTTCCGAAAGAGCTGTGATGATTGAACGGGTTCGATCCACGGCCTACGGTGCCCTACAGTTCACACGGTAACACTGCCTACTTGACACACTTACCTTGGTAGTGAGCTTATGTATCCAATCACCACTGCTAGCAGCAGTGGATAATCCTATCAGCAAGACGAGAGCAGCAGACTTACCGTCGAATCCTCCTGAAAATACTTATAACTACGGTCGCCAGCTCTGAAGGAGCAAAAGAATAAATCAATTTTTTGGCTCGTTTCAAAGTGAAACGGCTTGAGTTGAATTTAAACTTAATTCTGAATATTACTATTTCTGATCATTCTAGGTGATTCTACAAAGCAAATACTCTCCCAATTTCTGTGAGTTGGCTTGGTAATTACCACGAAGACGATTTATGCAACTTAGGTTAACAAAATTCTATCCTTCAACTTATTTAATGATTTTGGATATTACTCTTTGGACAATTGATATAGAATTGGTTAAGTGACTTTACTTGAAAGGTTACTCAGAAAAATTTAAGTAACTATAAATATGCGACTCATTCTGGTGTGACCATTGCTCTTTTCAACATTCTTATACGCTAAAGTATTCTACAACCAAAAGAATTGTACATGAAAGAGGCGATGGTGACCTCAGTCTGATTTCACTATACTATGTTTGAGGTTACTACACTTTACAATGAACAACATGCGTCATCATTTTACTCATTACTATATGCTGTCCTCTGCACTTGCATAAAAGATAACTGGTATTCTCCTTTCACAAGTATACAAAGTTCGACTTAACAATTGCAAGCAGTCTTGCCTTGGGTAGACGTGTTGGTGCTGGTGGTGAGATGCATGTGGCTAAAGCAGCTCTTCACGCCTCATGCCCTTAATGGCGGCTGGAACTACGAGCTGTAGCATTCGTATAAGCTACTGCACGTCCGCCATAAAATCTGGGCGCAGGAACTCTTACAATCAGCCCCAGTGGCGTAGAGACGGATTCGACAACCATTCCTCGCGTTCTACTCCACAGACGGCGACGATATTCGCCTCTTCGCTGTTGCACAATCACTTTTGCGTGAGCACAGTTACGCACGTCCGATCACGTCAACACTCCCCAGGCCATTCCATTGTTCATTCCCTGTGTCTCCAGCTACCTCTAGCTATGCTCGTATCACCAAGAGTGGGGGCGTTCCCCTACCACCTTTTCACCGAAATCATTTAGTATTTAAGAATAATTATATTTATTACCCTGGAGTTAATACCAGTCATAATAATTTACTACTAGCGCTTTATAACATTAAATCATACAGTAATAACTTATAATTACCAAGAAAAAGAATATATTTGACTCCGAGAGCTTAGTGCATTGTCTGACAGGTAGCGCTAATTCCCAGTTTCGCCAATTGATGGCATCAGGGTGCACTCCCTGGCAGTCTCACACCAGCGCGCCCGTTTCCAACGCACGGGCTCCAAATTACTGTCAGCCCACCATCATTTCAGTTCCGTTACACATGCCCCACTTCTTATTAAAGTATCTAACAGTGATAATTCAATAAGAAGTCTCTCCTATAATGAATCTGAAATTTTCGTTAAGCTTTTTACCAAGGGTTTTCCCTTTCTTACTGATACACCTCGATACTTATATTACATATTTAAAATTAAACACCAATTCTTTCTCTCTTTCCTGCTAAACATTACATAAATGATTTACATATATTCTTTCCAATTTTCTTACTTCTAAACACAGTACACTTTAAACATTTTTTTTTTACAAATATTTTAAATACACTTCTTTTATCTCAGGCAAGTAAAACACACTTTATGCGTCTATTACTTTATTGCCCGTCCTTTTCACTTTACCTCCTCACTTTTCTACCTCTTCCACAACACTTATTTACACATCTATTAAGGCTTTCTTAGAAGCTCAGTCTTTCCCAGTCTGTTTAGTGTCTACTTAAACTAGAAGTTTCATTAGAATACTGCTACATATTTTAGTGAACATTTACCTTTCACATAGAACAAAAGAAACAAAACTATTTATATATTGGTTTACTTTAATATTTATTTATATATTTATTTTCAATCTGGTAGAATTCGTGGTTCATACCTTTTGAGATCCACTATGTTTCTTACTCCCAGGCGTTTTCCTGTCAATGGGTACTCTAAATAATAAGCATTCACACAGGGTATGGACACTATTTTAAATGGTCCATTATATATATATATATTTAAATTTGCTGATCTCGTTATTAATTTCACTTGACTTTTCATTTGTTTTTACAAGAATGTGATCACCTATTATGAATTTAGGATTCCTTACTTTTTCGTCATGACGACGAATTCTCGCGTCTGCTTGTTTTTTCATCTTGTCTTTTACTAAGTTCTTTTTACTATCATAATCTAATTCAACTCTATCTGGAAATTCTAGTAGGTCTTCTACTAGACTTTTGCTTCTCGTCTATTTCAGGATTTCTTCTGGAGTAAATCCAGTGCTCTCGTTTGTTAATGAATTCATGATTTCTTCGAATTCAGTCACATACATGCCCCACTTCTTGTGGTTACTATGGCAGTACGTCCTAAATAACCGACCTATCTCACGCATATATCTTTCTGCCGGATTTCTTGATGGGTGATAAGCTGAGATATGTACCACTTCTACCTGTTTCTCAGTTATCCCATCCTTCCACATTTTTGAGCAAAACTGAACACCATTATCTGATAGTATTCTCTTTGGCTTCCCTACTTTCACAAAATAATCACACACCATTTTATCATACACAGCTCTGGCAGTAGCTTTTCTCAAGGGATATAGCTTTATATACTTTGAGAAAAGTTCAACTGCTACAAATATGTACACAAAACCCCCCATGGTTTTCGGTAATGGTCCAAAGATATCTACTGCTACTATTTCTAATACTTCTTCAGGTTTTATTGATTGCATGGGCCCTTGATTAGTTGCATTTGTTACTTTCGCCTTTTGGCATAGATCACAAGATCTTATCCTCTGTGCTACCCTTCGTGCCATGTTGTTAAAGGTAATGCATTCATCTAACTTATCGGTACACTTCCGTGCACCACAATGGCCATATGCCAAGTGAACATAATCTATCAGCACTTCAGTGTGTTGTTCCGGCCAACATACTCTCCACTTCCCTGGATTATTTAATCTTTGAAGATACAGTACACCTTTATGTATTTTATATGAAGCCCTTATGTTAGTCACGTCCGGATTGTCAAACTTGACCTTTACCGACTTGAGTGCATCATCATCACTTTGATATCTTCGCATATTCCGACATATTTCCCTAATTTTTTCTCTTCCTTTCGCTTTTTTGAAGTAATTCACCTCAAAAACAACTTCCCTATTCTTTACACTTTCTAGTGTCTCACATCCTTCCGGTAATCTCGACAAAGCATCCGGTACTGCATGTTCTTTCCCTTTAACATACTTGATCTCTATATCAAATTGTTGTAAAAACAGCGCCCACCTGGTCAACCTGTTATGTAACAATCTGCAGTCCTTCAAAAATATTAAAGCTTTGTGGTCTGTATGGACCACAGTCTTATGTCCCCATAAGAAAAGTTGAAATTTCCTAAAACCCCATACTATAGCTAAAGCGTCCTTTTCTGAAACCATATAGTTTCTTTCGTACTTAGACATGGTTCTACTCGCAAATGCTATTTGTCTATGAGTTTTTCCCCATCTATCATTACCTCCTGAAATATGGATACTCCCAATCCATAATGTGAACTATCTGTTGCCATGTGGAATGGTTCACACAGGTCAGGGTGCCATAACTTTATGTTTTTAGCCAAATTGTCTTTTAGCCGGTTGAATGCTGTTTCACATTCCTCAGTCCACATATACACACTGTTCTTCTTAAGTAGGTTGTTAAGATGTGGGCTATTGAACACCTGATCATCCACATACTTACGATAAAAGGAACAAAGTCCTATAAACGACTTTAGTTGTTTTTTATTCTTGGGAGCTGGACAATTTCTTATTGCTTTGACTTTATCGGGATCCTTTTCAATTCCCTCTGGTGTTACTATGTGACCTAAAAACTTTATTCCTTTCTTCACAAACTCGCATTTTTTTAGGTTCAGGGTTATTCCTCCTTTAATTAAAGCTTTGAACACCCTGTCGCATAACTCCATGTGCTCTTCCCATGTCCTTGTAGCAATTAACAAATCATCTACATAAACCGTGATTAGCGAACTAAGTTCACTCCCTAAAATTTTGTCTAAAGCCCGAATGAAAACTGAAACGGAAGTATTTAGGCCAAATGGTACCACTGTGAAATGGTAGCATTTGCCATTGAATAAAAATGCCATGTACTTCCTAGACTCCTCACTTAATGGGACTTGCCAGTATCCTGCAGTTAGGTCTAAACTAGTCATGTACTTTACACCATTAAACTTCTGCAATAAATTATCTATGTTCTCTGGACGATCCAACTCCCTCTTCACTACTTTATTCAGAGTACGAGCATCTATCACTATTCGTACACTTCCATCCTTCTTACCTACTATCACCAGTGGGTTATTATATGGGCTAGAACTCCGTTCAATGACCCCACATGAAACCATTTTATCTATTTCTTTTTGAACTGCTTCTTTCTTAGACAAGGGTACATTATATGGTGGTTTAAAGAAAGGTTCATGCTCCTCTACCTCCATGCAGTACTCATAATTTATCACTCGTCCCGGTTTGTCCGAAAATACCTCCAGATTTTCTTTCAGAATTTGCCATAGATCCCCCCTTTGGGCATCAGATAGTCCTTCCGTTTTATCCACTACATTTCGAAGGAGTGTCTCCTTATTTCCATCTTCAACTATCTGCCTCACCAGAAACCAATCGAATTTTTGACCTATTCCTCAATCATGATCATCTGTAAATTCTACCCATCTCAGCTGGTTCTCTTCCATTACTCTAGATGATTCAAATGGTATTTATAATACCGCACTATCAACTTTACAAACTATTATCCCTTTGACACAATCTATAATTACTTTCTGTTTTATTAACCAGTCAATGCCTAAAATGATCTCGGCACTGAGCTCTGGAACTACTAAAAATGCATTCGAAAATTGCTTGTTTTTTATCTTAAATTCCATCATCACTTGATGTTTAACAGGTTTTCTACATTTCCCTGTCGCCCCTATCACTTTGACACCTGTTACTGGCATCATGACTACTCCTCGTTGCTCTTTGATCATCTCAAAAAATGCGTGCGAAATAGCACTTATTTGAGCACCCGTATCCAACAATACATATAAATCGTACCCACATACATTAATGGGCAGGATTGTTTGCTTCCTATTGTCCTCTTTCATACTTTCTTTATCTTCCCATAATAAATCCTTTTCCACCGCCAAGTCTTGCCATATTATTTTTCCGGTTTTTATACTGACCATTCCATCTGGAGGTTTCTTTCTCCTTTTCATCCTAAATTCTTTCACCATTTTTTCCAATAGTCCTTCGTCTAGGCTCTTTAATGCCATCTCGTTCTCATTCGAATCTGCCATGCCGGAACTCTCGGTTGCGGGATCGGAAACTTCCTCTACTTCTTTTTCTCCCTGGATGCTTTCTGATGATTCTGACGATAATTCCTCCTCCTTAGAAATATGACCTTCTTCGGATTCAAATAATTCTTGCAAATTATAATCCATTTCTCTACTTTCCTTTTGTCGGATAGTGCATTCGCCAATCATTATTTTCCCCTACTAATGGAATTCCAGTCTCACTCAACTCATTTGCTTCAGTACTACAGGGATCACAACACTCTTTCTCTTGGTTAGATACACTTTCTCTAATTGCTTTTAAAGAATCTTCATCACAGTCATGTACTCTTGCTGTTACTAGGTACACATCATAATCGGTATGGCTCTCTAACACTGTCATATTCGGGTCCAAACTAATCACTTGAGTGGAAGATCTTTCTAATTTTGCTGGCTGGCTTTTGAGCTGATGTACATATTCTGCATGCGAGGTAATTTCTGAATCGGCATGCGTCTCTGCACTATGCCCCTTTTTCTTATCCACCCTTCCCTCTTTAATTACTTCTCGATGCGATTCGTCGACTATTCGTACGAACCTTTTACCATAAGTCACATCACTCCTACCTTGCCCCTGCCTCTCTGCACAGTTGCCATCCCTACCGACAAACAATGCCTTCTCTGACTCTTCCTTCATCAATTCGTCACTCTGACCTCGAATTGTACTTATTTCATTCACGTGAGCCTTCACATCCGACCGATATTCTTTTCCTACTTCATTTCCCTTAATAATTCCTCCCTCCTCTCTCTCCTCTGTTTGTATCCCTGCATTATACTTCGCAAAGTTTCGTTTCTGTAACTGCGCTTCAGGCGAACGACGCACTATCCTACTATAGTACTGACTACTCCGATCTTCCCTATATTTGGGCCTTTTCTATCTTTCCGCGCGCGTTAGGCCCTTGACCTGCGCGGTATTTAGTTTTCCTGATTTTGATAGAGCATCCCGTTTCCCTGATAGTGTCCTCTCCCTCGCTGAGAGTTACCTCCTCGACCTCTTCCTCTCATCATGTTAATTTGCGGTTCATTCCTACCACCTTTTACTATTCCATTCTGATTTCTGAAACCTCGAAATTCTCTAGTTTCACGCCACCTATCTTCATTCTCGATTTTTTCTAAAAATTCATCGAATGTTCGATGAGTGCCTCCTACATAACGCTTTGAATCGTCAGGTAGCTTTTTCCACAACTCCCACACTATCTCCGATTCTGATCTACGATCTTTAAGATACTCCAAACGCTTGAACCATCCTTCACAGTATTCTTTCATGTGCCCACGCCCATGTTCTGGCATTCTGGCGACAACGAATTCTCTCCACAACCTATCTCTCTGTTGTGTGCTCCAGAATTCCTCAAGGAACTTTTCTTTGAAGTCTGTAAACTTCAAATTGTCGATATCCAAATTCAGTCCCCAACGTTTAGCATGACCTGCTAAAGCGTCTATTACTAAATTAATTTTTTCTTTATCCGACATGTCTGTTGGTAAGACACGTTCACAATTTTTTATAAAATCCATAGGATGCCATCCACCTTGTTTCTTTTGAGGATCGTATTTTTCCTCCCTACTCAGTATTTCCGATTTTTGCATTACCGATGGGATACCACTACAGTTAACAAACGTCTGATTCTGAACTTGCTGACTTAACAATTTTATCTCATTACGCAGTGTATTTTCCTGCTCCTGCACACATGCATCAAAACTCAACATGGTATTGCGCAGTGTTTCAATATCAGCTGCCGTTTCTTTAACAATCTCTTTCTTTACAACTGGTACTATCACCTGTAATTTACTTTCAATTATCGCTTCTAATTTTTCACTAACCAAAGGTTCCACTGATTTATCTATTCTCTGAATTTCGGTATCAAATCTTTTCTCTATTTCTGTGACTTTTCTCTGAACATTTGTTATTTCAGCCCTAATGCTATTTACTGATTTGTTTACCTCTGTGATACGCTGGCTTTGCGTATTCAAAATACGTAAATTGGCTTTTACTTTACCAGATAGGTTTTCATCTAATTGGGATATATGACTAGCCATTTCTGCTTTCAAACTAGCATTCCCTTCTCGAATTTGCGCCATCATCCTATTTAACAAACTTGTTAATTCCATATACTCTCCCTTGTGACTTGCATCCACAGATACATTGGGTTCACTTTTCACTACCTTTGGTTTCACTTCCCATTCCTCCTGTCTTGTGGGTGTGGATTCATCTATAAGATTTTCCAACCTACAACAGTATCTATGGTCCCTAATTCTGGGTATGACCTTGTAATGTTTTCGTCTTGTTTGTTACTATTCGACTCCATCTTATGCTGCTGTATTTCGTGCCTAATGGAAATGTTTATTAAACCAAGTATTACTTGTTTAACTCCTACTATTGGACTTTCTTTTGCTGCTTTGCAGGTTGTCGTCTTGAACTTACCAATTGTGGTATATTTGTCTACAACAGAATTTTAAATTTAAAATTTTCTTGAAACTACAAGTTTATATAAAACACTTTTATTGCAGCCATTATTCTACAAACTTGGTAAGTCTTGTCACGGTCACCACATGCGACCGAACTGCCGAATCTTTCCATCAGTAAATGGGGTATGTTCTCAACTGACTCGGTTGTTTTAACCCCCTCCACTGATGGAATGACCCGCTTCCTAATTCCGTATGTATAAAGCCAATACGGACTTGTAGTTGTCACGCCTTTGCGCTTACTGCTACGTATTTAAACCGTAAATAGCTCAGTCCTAATGGTAAGAGGTAGTAGTGAATTCACGTTGTTAATCTCTGAATACAGCACAGCTGCCACAAGCTCAGCTCACTTTTACTCCACTCCTACCCTCGCCATTGCACCACATTAATTAGGTGCTGCATGGACCTTGCTAAATTCACTTGCGTATACATTTTTGACCGTTACTCGCCAGTATTTACCTAATGATTAGTACACTCCTAACCAGACTATTTCCGAAAGAGCTGTGATGATTGAACGGGTTCGATCCACGGCCTACAGTGCCCTACAGTTCACACGGTAACACTGCCTACCTGACCCACTTAACTTGGTAGTGAGCTTATGTATCCAATCACCACTGCTAGCAGCAGTGGATAATCCTATCAGCAAGACGAGAGCAGCAGACTTACCGTCGAATCCTCCTGAAAATACTTATAACTACGGTCGCCAGCTCTGAAGGAGCAAAAGAATAAATCAATTTTTTGGCTCATTTCAAAGTGAAACGGCTTGAGTTGAATTTAAACTTAATTCTGAATATTACTATTTCTGATCATTCTAGGTGATTCTACAAAGCAAATACTCTCCCAATTTCTGTGAGTTGGCTTGGTAATTACCACCAAGACAATTTATGCAACTTAGGTTAACAAAATTCTATCCTTCAACTTATTTAATGATTTTGGATATTACTCTTTGGACAATTGATATAGAATTAGTTAAGTGACTTTACTTGAAAGGTTACTCAGAAAAATTTAAGTAACTATAAATATGCGACTCATTCTGGTGTGACCATTGCTCTTTTCAACATTCTTATACGCTAAAGTATTCTACAACCAAAAGAATTGTACATGAAAGAGGCGATGGTGGCCTCAGTCTGATTTCACTATACTATGTTTGAGGTTTCTACACTTTACAATGAACAACATGCGTCGTAATTTTACACATTACTATATTCTGTCCTCTGCACTTGCATAAAAGAAAACTATTATTCTCCTTTTACAAGTATAAAAGGCCGGTCGAAGTGGCCGTGCAGTTAAAGGCGCTGCAGTCTGAAACCGCAAGACCGCTACGGTCGCAGGGTCGAATCCTGCCTTGGGCATGGATGTTTGTGATGTCCCTAGGTTAGTTAGGTTTAACTAGTTCTAAGTTCTAGGGGACTAATGACCTCAGCAGTTGAGTCCCATAGTGCTCAGAGCCATTTTGAACAAGTATAAAAAGTTCGACATAACAATTGCAAGCTGTCTTGCCTTGGGTAGACGTGTCGGTGCTGGTGGTGAGATGCATGTGGCTAACGCAGCTCTTCACGCCTCATGCCCTTAATGGCGGCTGGAACTACGAGCTGTAGCACTCGTATAAGCTACTGCACATTCGCCATAAAATCTGGGCGCAGGAACTCTTAAAATCAGCCCCAGTGGCATAGAGACGGCTTCGACAACCATTCGTCGCGTTCTACTCCACAGACGGCGACGATATTCGCCTCTTCGCTGTTGCACAATCACTTTTGCGTGAGCACAGTTACGCACGTCCGATCACGTCAACACTCCCCAGGCCATTCCATTGTTCAGTCCCTGTGTCTCCAGCTACCTCTAGCTATGCTCGTATCACCAAGAGTGGGGGCGTTCCCCTACCACCTTTTCACCGAAATCATTTAGTATTTAAGAATATTTATATTTATTACCCTAGAGTTCATGCCAGTCATAATAATTTACTACTAGCGCTTTATAACATTAAATCATACAGTAATAACTTATAATTACCAAGAAAAAGAATACATTTGACTCCGAGAGCTTAGTGCATTGTCTGACAGGTAGCGCTAATTCCCAGTTTCGCCAATAGATGGCATCAGGGTGCGCTACCTGGCAGTCTCACACCAGCGCGCCCGTTTCCGAGGCACGGGCTCCAAATTACTGTCAGCCCACCATCATTTCAGTTCCGTTACAACAGCTATTCCCTTTTTTATTCTGCATATAATTTATCAATTATACTTTCAGTGGTCAAGTGATACACAGCCATCATGCTCACTTACTTTGGCACTCAATAGCAAAATATTTAACTCTTGGACATATTGATTTGACGATTATTAAATCGTTATCTCAACATACGAAAAATTTTTAGCACAGGAAAGAATGATCAAAAATTTTCATCAGTTCATTTAGATCTACGTTGTCGTAGCTGGTCAATGCACTGAGTAGCTTGAAAATAAATTTACTTTTTGAACCAATGAAAAAACTCTCATGTATTCAATGGGAGGGTAGGTTAATATCCTAGCTTTTCATATTCAGTGATCAAAGCTTATACAAGTTGCAGTGTGATCTAATGCACAATGTTAATTTTCCAAGCGGCATTGGCAATGGTGTTGTCTCTGCTGGATCTGAAACGTTAATTCCCTACTCTGGCCTTGACTGAATTTATTCAGTCTCAACTTTGCTGCGTTCCATAGAACGTTAATTTTTCCCTAGTCGAAATAAGGGCTATTGCACACTCACGAAGGGTTTGAGCAATGTGCACAATTTCTTTGCCCCTGAAAGCTCCCGCAAGAATAACTTTCTACCTCTTGGCTATCTGTCGCCATTTTACATGAAGCGTATTATCCTCACTTTGCAGAAAGTAAAGCTCTCAATGCCCTCGCTATTTTCCACACACTTGAGCAGTCTGCTGAAAGACGAGAGAGAGATCTCATTTTTAGGCCTCAAAATGCTTTTAGAAAATGGGTAACTCTCCACCGTGTCATGTCTGTGTCGCCCAGTGTGGCTTCAGCCAGTCACCGTCTCGCTATAGGTGAATTTTATTTTCTAAGATGGCAAGAACTATGGCTCTTACATGCAGTCATTAAAGATCACCTAATTCATGTTGAGCGAACAGCAGGGCTGAACAAAAAAGAATAATGTATTGTTCTGGCCATATCCCTTTCTGCACTGAAGCTCGCCATTTTCTTGTTAAATAGGGTTTTCTGATGTCATTAACCACTTGCTCTGTTCGTCTCCAAAATGCGTTTCACTTTGACTTGTATCTTCATGCCCCTGCCCATATATTGGTAGATATTGTTTTGTTAGTTTTCGGTACATGAGATTAACTGCAATTGACCTATGTTGATATAATGTAATTATTACTTTCTGAGGGTCTTATACTGTATCGTACTTCATTATGGTTGAAGCTCATGTAAGGTCCGTAAAATCCGGACGCCTCACACAAACTTTCCGAAAATTTAACGTGTTATGTAACATGGAATACCTGAACCGAGGCTGATATATAAGTACTGGCGATTCTTTCTACAGTGAATCATCTGTTTTCTGTCACCATACAGTCAAGGACTTCCAAATTGTCCTGACTTGTTGACTTCTTCAGCCTATACGATCTTTCCTTATCACATAGAGAAAACCTTCACTTTCTGAAGGGCTCTATCCATTCTTAGATGTTGCTTCGGGATAAACAGCTGTCACCATACTGCACTTACATTCGATGAATAATTAATTACCTCAGGTTAATACCTTCTAAAAATAAAAATTGAATCACCGTACTCATTCCCTTCTTGGTTTAGATCGACAGTGGTGCTACCATATTTCACAGTCTGCTACAGTACTACTACTAACACAGGAATAAGAGGGACACTTTGTACAGAACTGTTTACAGACGACAGTACTTCAGACCTGGATACTAGCAGTGTTACCAAACCCTTCAGCGAGAAATTGCTTAAGTCCCTCTATTTTTTCATTCCCTAATACATTTATTTACGTTTAGAGTTAACTGACAGAAACTGCATCATTCTTCAATCCTCTGCAGGTCATTCTGAAAATCGATATGCCTCCAGGCATTGCAAGTTGTTACAGAATACCACATTATCTGTGAACAGTCAAAGTGTTTCTGAATCTTTCTATTATTTCATTCATGTACATTGTATACAATGAGGGTACTATGACACTTCCTTGTGGTAATTTCGAAATTACCTTTACATCTGCCGAATTTGTCCGTCTAAGAGCATTTGTTGAGTTCCATCCGCAAGGAAGTTTTAGAAATTGGTGGTAATGTCTTATGTAACCAAACTGCTGATTTCATCTAATGGTTCAAATGGTTCTGAGCACTATAGGACTCAACTGCTGTGGTCATCAGTCCCCTAGAACTCAGAACTACTTAAACCTAACTAACCTAAGGACATCACACACATCCATGCCCGAGGCAGGATTCGAACCTGCGACCGTAGTAGTCGCACGGTTCCGGACTGCGCGCCTAGAACCGCGAGACCACCGCGGCCGGCTGATTTCATCTGTCCCTAAGCCTACACACTACTTAATCTGACTTAAACTAACTTAAACTAACTTACCCATGCCCGAGAGGGAACATGAACCTCTGACGTGGGGAGCCACATGGACTGTGACAAAGCGCAAAGAAGTTTTGAATCCAATTACAGTCAGATGTCTTCTTGAAGTCATGGAACGTGGAATCAGCCAGAGAGTCGTTCTCTACAGAGATTGGATCTCATGGAGGAAATGAGCTAGCTCAGTTTCGCAAGATCTCTGTTCGCCAATCCCCAGTTGATTCTTATGAAGTAGATTATGATCCCCCTAAACGTCGTAATCCTTGAGCATTGCCGCCCACGGTGGTCTCGCGGTTCTAGGCGCGCAGTCCGGAACCGTGCGACTGCTACGGTCGCAGGTTCGAATCCTGCCTCGGGCATGGATGTGTGTGATGTCCTTAGGTTAGTTAGGTTTAAGTAGTTCTAAGTTCTAGGGGACTGATGACCACAGCAGTTGAGTCCCATAGTGCTCAGAGCCATTTGAACCATTTTTGAACCTTGAGCATTAAACATGTTCCATAATTGTACAATTGGTTGTCGTCAGCATTACAGATCTGCCCTGTGGCCCTTATTGAGAGCAGGAATAAGCTGCACATCTCTCCAGTTGCTAGGTGCCCTTAGTTGCTCCAGCGATCTGTAGTATACTTCTGCTAGAAGGTAAGTTCTTTACGATCTTTGGAGAATCTTGTCGGTATCTCCTAGATATTTTACAGTAGACAATGTTTCCAGCAGTCTTAATCAATGATGTAGTTGTACAGTAGAGGACTTCTTCTGCTATGTAAGTGCAACATGTTACATTTCTTTGCCTTGAAGAACAATGAGACAATACGATGATGAGCCAAAACATTATAACCACCTGTTTAATAATGACCTGGCCTAACATTGAATCGGCCACGTGTAACAAAGCATGCGACGGATTCGACAGGCAAAACGTTTCTATTGATCCGCTGTGAAAGCTCAGTGATGCTCGGCGCACTGCAATCGCAACTGACAGGTCGTGTGAAGTGGACCTCCAGGTTCAATTATGGCCCTTCAACGGTGAGCTACCCAACACTTGTTCTCATCAGCAGCGTTGTACTCTCTCGTCAAACTAACCACTGAATATCCTTGGTTATGCAGTGGGGAATCCCTGGAGCTCTACATTTTGTGATGAGACGTGGTCCTCCAATATTATATGGCCTACTCGAAATTTCACCTCAGCAGAGTTACCTTTATCACAAGCACTAATATCAGTGGATTTCGGCATTTGGAGCCCTTATATT
Source organism: Schistocerca americana (assembly GCF_021461395.2). Lineage (NCBI taxonomy): Eukaryota > Metazoa > Arthropoda > Insecta > Orthoptera > Acrididae > Schistocerca > Schistocerca americana. Next base: position 489,597,505 of record NC_060126.1, on the reverse strand, counting down.
CGCTACAATGACTGGCCATACGCCACTCTTCCCCTTATAATCTTTGTTTACTGCGTCACGTGCCCACAACACCGGCAAGAGGCATTCAACATCGTCATGGTAAGTGGTCATAATGCTTTGGCTCATAAATATATGTTAACTTTGATTACGTTCCGGGACAACTATTTGTCACTGCACCGCTCATTAATCGTCCTCAGATCATTTTCAGATCAATGCACTCCTGGCTTTGCTACTTTTATGTAGACAATCGCATCGTCTGGGAACAGGGCTTATTCTTAGGTTGTATACATGAAAGTACGAGCATCAGAAGATTGTAGGGATTTTGCAAAGGACCTGAGGAGGATTGATGATTGGTACAGGGACTGACAGTTGTCTCTGTATGCAATTGAATGTGACATACTGCCAAATTCTTTCTGAACGTAAATAAATGTAAATTTTTGCGAATACATAGGACCAATAACCAAGATAGGGACTATTTTCAGGAACATACGAGTGACTCGATGATTTTACCCTGAATAGAAAAGCAGTCTGTTCTACTGTATGACGAACGCTCATCGGAGATGGATTTAACAATAGGTGTTCCCCAACGAAGCATAATAGCACCACTACTGTTCTCAATGTAAAAAAGTAGTGTTTATCAGACAATATCAGCAGCATTATAAATTAATTTGCTGACGACGCGGTTGTCTACGGGAATAGACGTCAGTCTGTCGTAAGAAATGGCATTTCTTGGACAAGATTTCCATTTAGTGTACTGATTGGCTGATCTCATTAAATAAGTATAAGTGGAAGATAACAAAAGAAAGTTCTCCCTTCTCTGCGATCACTGGATTAGCAGTGGCAATCCAAAGTATTTCACAGGGGATAAATACATAGAGGTAATACTAAGAAGCAATGTGAGGTGGAACGAGAGTAGTAGGACAGGAGGTTTGAAAAGTTATGCTTTTTGAATTGTTTCTGCGTAAATGCAATCCATCAATAAAGAAAACCCACTCAAAACACCAGTTTGGCTAACTGTAAAGTGGTGGTCCATTGTTTTTGCTGCCTCAGTCGTATGCTGATGAGCCAAAACATTATGACCACCTGGTTAATAGTGTAGCGATAAGAGGTAGATGTCACTGTATTAAAACTCAGCAAGAACTTTCCAAGTGATTTGTTGTTTCCAACTACAGTGCCCTCGTTTCTCTTGGTCTGCATCACATTGCTGAGAAAGCACTCCAGTGGCCCGTGCAACACAATGCTGTGTCATGCCAGCCTTGGACAGCCGCGAAATTATGACGGTGTCAGGATGGGCCAACAGTTGGCTCAGTGATCTGCATCCCTGCTGACTCAGTGCTGTTTGGAGTGAGGCGCAGGTGGCCAGCTGCTGCTTCTTCTCGCCGGGGTGGCTGAGATCGCGGCGACGACAAGCGCCAGTGATCTGGCGTCCGAATCTGCGGCCCTCGCCTCGCGATGCCTCCGGCGTGTGTTAGAAGCCAAGACGACTGCCCACAGTAGCGAGCCGTGGAGCGGCCTGCCGCTGGTTGGGTGGCTATGGATCACGCGTCGGCCTCAGGTGGTCGAACCAACGACCCACTGTGGACTGGAACGCTGGTGCCCCATCTGCTGCTGTGTGTAGCCGATGGTGTGACATGCCCCACCATACAGGAGAGCTGCCACACTTGAATGAATCTCGTTAGAAAATGGCACCTATTTATATTCATCTGTGCACCTCTGTTTCGCAAGCACGCCACTTCGCGTCGCGTACTCGTAACACGCTAGGTGCACCAGTGTGGCCCTTCTGCCTTCGACTTGTGACATGCAAAAGACCTAGGTATACTCTTTCACCATCTGTATATTTTTTAGGCACAATGACAATGCCCGCTCGCCAGCAACTATTACTACAATACCGTCCGGAAGCTGATGATCAATCAAATCCTCTACAATCGGCTGCAAATACCTCGGTATTCTGTATGGTTTTACGGTAAACAGATGATTCATTCCCTGTTGGTATCCTATGTTGAACTAATGGAGTTGGTGGTAACGGCCCTTGTGGAAAAAAACAAATCCTTAAATTCCCACAATAATTCTTCCATATGCTCTCTTTCTCCTCCTTCCAAAAGCTTAATTTTGTCACGCAATGCAGTTCTATCGGCAGTTAGTGGTTGATCGCTTCGCCTATCACTCGAACGCCAGTCTTCGTCATCTGGCACATCCAAATTTGCTACTAAAACTCCTTTCCTCAAATTCACGTCTACAGCGCTAAAATTATCCACGTTGACGGGAACTACTCGCCCGTCGATCCCCTCCTGTTCACATGCAACACTACGTTTCGGAAAACAACCCAGTGAACCCAAAACTTCATTATCCTCCAATGGTTCAATAACACATACCGTAACCACATGTAGATTCGACTCCACACGTACCCAAAGCGACTTCCAGCTACCACTAGACACAAACTCATGCGAATCAAGCCTTAACTCTAATGTACGCATTTCAATTGGTTTGTTCATTACGCTGAACGCCCCTCGCGACAACTCTGCATTGACAACAGTTTCCCCTAGCTGACATAACATTCCACCAAATTCCACAGTTCGTTGTCCAAGGCCGATTTTCGCATGATGTTGTTGCAAGAAATCCATTCCTAGAATCATGTCGTAGCCCTCGCTTACCCATGGTACTACCTCCATGCATGCATTGAATCGGAATTTCTCTATTCGCAAGTCAACTGTCACCGACCCCAAAGGTGTGACCTCATTATCCCCCACTCCAAGCAACCTATAATGTGGTGGGTCTAACTTCCTTCGTCCCATTATATTCCTAGTAGCCACTGACGCTTGCGCCCCTATGTGCAACAAAAGTTCCTACGGATCCTACCACTGAACGTTCCACCTCTGAATATGTATTCGTAACACTGAAATTAAATGGGAGCTCCCTTAGGTGGGTCTTGGGCCTCCCCTGCTGTTTAAAATTTGTCCAACTCTCCTGTCTCCACTTCTCTATCATCCCTGCTGCCGATTTCCACCCCTTCCTCCATTCCTTGATGAGTGAGTACATTTCCTCTGCACTAGTCTCATACGACCACACTTAACAACATTTTATACCTGCTGTAAACGTTGTTTGCCTCTTGCGTACCCCTGTTGCCACGTCTATTTCCTCACATTGAATTGGCAGCTGAATGGCCGATTACAAATCTTTTGGAGTCCCTTCACGTACTTTCTGTTACATATGCGCCGGTAAATCTCTCAAAAATACATCAAGTGCCCTTCGCTCGGCCTCCTGCAACAGAACACTACTCGCTTCATCGCTCTCACCCATCCTGTAAGTATACTCATTAATTTCCCTTATCCTGTCCGCTAATTTCTCCATCGTCTCCCCCTGTCTATTTGCCACTGTACTTAACCTCTCTCTAAAGTAGAGAGGGCTGTTCTGTTTCTTGTACCTTTGTAAAAGGCCTCCTTCAACTGCTTAAACTGTTCTGCCTTCCGTATGGCCTCAGAGCACCTTTTATATGTCTTTGCTTCTCCTATTAATCTAATCTTGGCTACGTGTAACAACTGTTCATCAGACCAACAATTCATCACAGCTGAAATTGCCAAGTCCTCCAGAAACTAACGCACATCCTTCAATGCCTTTCCAGGAAACGGAATAATCAGACTTGCGGCAGCTGGATCGATCTCCATCCTAGGCAACAACGACTGATCCGATGCGGTTTCATTTCTCGACTGCATACTGTCTGCTGTCAATTGTTTTATATTTTCCATCAAAATCCACACCGCTTCTGGTTCCGACACAACTTGTATCCCTGACTCTGCCATTGTGTTGCTTCCTTTCCCAGTTATTCCCAAAAGAAAACATTTAAGTACAAAAATAACCTGTCTCCATACACCTCAGTATCATCTTATTTGTTAACATCACATACAAACCAATACAAAAGTAATTAAATGCCACGAGAAACAACAATAAACCTTACTGCCCCAAATACACTGACACATACTCTGAAAACAAGCAATACTATTCCCACTTAAAACATCTAAAATGTGATTGGCAGGAGCCGTACTCAAAATCACAAAAAGGCAAGAAAACGTCCAATACTCAAAAGAAAACTGGTCCAAACTCACCATATCTTGTGAATGTGCGGGCAGTGGGCTTGAATGTCGTACTGTACAGACAGGACTCCGTCGTCAGGCCACGAGTGGCCTACCGGGACCATCCGACCGCCGAGTCATCCTCAGTTGAGGATGCAGATAGGCGGGGCGTGGGGTCAGCACACCGCTCTCCCGGTCGTTATGATGGTATTCTTCACCGAAGCCGCTACTAATCGCTCGAGTAGCTCCTCAATTGGCATCATGAGGCTGAGTGCACCCCGAAAAATCGCAACAGCGCATGGCGGCCTGGATGGTCACCCATCCAAGTGCCGACCACGCCCGACAGCGCTTACCTTCGGTGATCTCACAGGAACCGGTGTAACCACTGCGGCAAGACCGTTGCCCCATACTATACAGACAACGTTCGCAATTCTGACACCAAATGTAGTGGTGTCAGACGCCAAATCTAGTGGAATGAGGTAGAAGACACCGTATTAAAACTTCGTGAGAACTTTCCAAGTGATTTATTGTTTTCAACTACAGTGCCCTCGTTCCTCTTGGTCTGCATCTTAGGGCTCCGCAAATGCTGAGGAAGCACCCCAGTGGCCCGTGCAACGCAATGATGTTTCGTGCTGGCCTTGGACAGCCACAGAATTGTGACAGTGTCGGGATGCGCTGACAGTTGGCTCAGTGGTCTGCATCCCTGCCAACTGAGCGCTGCTCGGTGTGAGCCGCAGGCGGGCAGCTGCTGCTTCCTTCTCGCCATCGTGGCTGAGATCGAGGCCACGATAAGCGCCCGTGATCCGCGGTAGCGAGCTGTGGAGCGGCCTGCCGCTGACTGGCTGGCTACGGATCTCGTGTCGGCCTCAGGGGTTCAAACCAACGACCCACTGTGGACTGGAACGCTGGCGCCCCATCTGCTGCTGTGTGTAGCAAGTGGTGTGACATGCCCCGCCGTACAGGAGAGCTGCTACACTTGAATGAATCTCGGTAGAATACGGCACCTATTTATACTCGGCTGTGCGCCTCTGTTTTCCCAAGTGCGCCGCTTAGCGTCACGTACTCATAACACACTAGGCTGGCCAGTGGGCCCCTTCTGCCTGCGACTTGTGACATGCAAAACAGCTACGTATACTTTTTCGTTAATTTGACGGCCCTGTGGCCTCTATTCTACTTCGCAACTGTTGGTATGATTAACTCACTGCAATCCAGCCCACACCTGGCTGTAACTTGTGCTCAGAATATTGCACAAAACTAACTTTCCCTATCGTAAACGGTGGTGCCGCTACAATAGCTTGATTGTCCATCTTTGGAACGAAATACAGCACTGATTATGCGAATCAGCGAACCAACTGTTTGTTGGTAAGTTTGTGGAGGTATGTAACATTAGATGCCTACTCTGAGCATGAAATGATGCAGGTGCTTCACAGCTGTCAGTGTGTCTTCAATTAGTACTCCACGGCCCATACAAGCGCAGGAGAATACTGCTACCAAAAGCCTGTGTCCGTGGCGCACTGCACGTTTCGAGTCGCCGTTACCACGATGACGGCGTTTGTGGGGATGAATGTCCGCCTAGCGTAGGAAAAATGTCATTCTCCCAAACAGCCGACACGTTTCCTTCGATCGACGGTCGAATTCCGATGGTCTTGTGCACACTGCAATGTAATTAACGATGTCACGGGTCAACATGTGGACACACTGAGGTGATCTGCAGCGAACCTCCATGTTCCTGAATGTACAATGAATGGTGAGCTCCGAAACACATATGCGTGCACCAGCACTGTGCTCATTAGGCAGAGATGCCCTAGATCACCGCCTATCGTACTTTACAGAGAGGACAAGCCTCCGAACCCCACGTTCTCTGAAGAGTCATGCACATATAACCACATACCGCTTAGTGGTAGTTTCGTTGTCCTTCTACCTCTTTCTGTAGATACTCACGACAGCTGTAGGTAAACATTTGCAGCCCATATCTTCGCTAGGGTGATACCCCTAGTCTGCTCCACTTAAATGCTTTTGTCACCGTGTCACGCGCCGCCAGGCGACATCCAACATCGTGGTGGCAGTGGTCATAATGTTTCGGCTTATCGGTGTATATGCCGCGTAGACACCAGGACATTACGTTAAGATGCATTGGGGCACGCACTGACTGCAGTTATACTCACTGTCTAATCGCAAACATCCTCTGCCGTCCCTGAGGATTATACATGGAGATGTAGACTCTATTTGTGTATGACCAGCGCTGCTACCACCCACTGCTCATTTCGTGGTAAGAGCGGTTGGGGAGTCAGGTGGAAAAAAGTGGCACATGGGAACTCGGTGGATTCAGTTGACCACTCGTCAGCCTTTGGGTGTTAGTCATTCATTGCTCATTCCTATAGCATGCGCCCTGTTTAAAAAATTACGTAGACCGATCTCACGTCAACATGGCGTCCAGGGTAAGTGCAGCTTACAATGACTTCGAATTAAATGTGTATATACAGACATCATATTTTTGCCGTGTGAATCAGACCTTTTTTAACTTCATACCGGTGAAACATAATGGAGATGGTGACTTATACCATCGAAAAATAAGTCAATGCATTCGCCAAGTACTTCATAAAAATTAGAGTAGACTAACGTACTAGAAATTACAAAGAAATGCGTAGCAGAGCGCTGTCATCATTTTACTATATCGCAAGTTCTTTCGCATTATACTCTTGGAGGAACAATAGCTGCTTCTACTTCTGCATGCGAGAAATCATTCTCTTAATTTTATCAGCACGATTTCTACGGAATTAGAGTCTCAAGAATATTCGTAGAGTCTGCTGTGCATAAGGATTCTCCATGTTCCCTAAGTAAGTACTAGGTGAGATCAATAGCGTCGTTATTTATGTAGCACTTAATAATTTGCAACATTTCTATTAGACGGTTTTCATTTTGGACTATAGCGTGCGCTTGTATGAAATTTCCTCATAAATTTGAATTGACACGAAATCTAAACTGGGACGTCCACTTTTCGCAAAGCAAGTCCACTCGCCATTACTTCCTACCTAACTTCCGTACTCCAAGGTTTTAATGCTAGTACAGCACACGTTTTAAATCACTCAGGAGATTTCACTTCTATCACACTCTTTCAGCAGTTAAACAATTAGTGACGAGTCACCCGATCTTTCTTTATTTGTACTCCAAAGTCCTCTGTTTGTTTGAACAGGTATCGGATCCATACATCTGAGCGCTACTCAATCTCTTTTATAGATTTACTGCAGTCTTCTATCGTGCTATCAGCGAGTTGTAACTTGCCACTTGCCATAGCTGCTACCGAGCTCATGTGATGAGCACAATCTTAGCATTTCCGTTGCGTTACATAGTTATAAATTATTTATTAAAATGTCTTGTATAAGGTGGAAAGCCTACATCCAAATTTTATTTGCATGCACAGGAAGTAGAAGTTTTGCAATGTACAAAAGATTTCTATTTATTGTTTTTTTGCAGAAAGATTCTGTTGCCAATCTACGCACCACACTAATGTTTTACCAAGATATAATGGCATATTACTACAGTTTGTATTGAATGGAATATCCATCTAGATAACTACCTTTGTCTGAGAAGAGAATGATATTGTATCTAAACCACGTATTACATTATTAATGAAGAACATTCTTTCTCTTAGAATTGAGTTTCACTCCCGTTGGACCTACGAGATAGTGGTTCAGTGTCCATGGATTAATCTCCGTCCAGGACAGCGTACGATATCCAAATTTTCGTGGAAATTTCGTTCTAGACTATAACATACTTATATGTTATCACTGGAGGCGTCAAATTAATATATGGGGAATAGATTTTCAAAAATCTAGAAAGACTAAATCAGTCTACTTTTCTCGGTCCATGAGACAGAATATCATGTGTGATGTGTGAATGGCACAGCTTGATAGGCACACTGTCGACATTTGCGCAACCGACCCTGCTATCCGAGAGGAAATCCCTTTTACTGATGTTACGTCGGAATCATTGAACTCAGTACATGCTAAATTCTGCTGCTGTAACAAATAATTGGAAGCTATCAAAGCAGTAGTCCTGTGGATCTGTTCACGCTATTTTCTGTAGATGTATGTAACATGTGACGTGAACTTTCCCAATGACGGGGAATATCCTTCTTCGCAACTGAGTCGTGAGAAATTGATTTCAAGAGCGAAGCTAAGTGGGTCCACAGCTATTTAAGCTGCATTAGTATTGATTACTGTATCCCTCGTCATAGTAGCACTATGGAATAGGAATTTAAACTTACCGTGTACTCCAGCTTAGTGAAGTTGATTCACTATACCTGAGATTCTCTCGACAGGAAAAATGCATCGTAAGAAAACCAGAGGTATATTGAAGTACTGAGATATGGAAACATACTTCTGTGTAACATTAGTGCTTGCTCTGAACGTTTAATACCACAGGTTACGAGAACTTTGCCGAAGAGGTGGAGCAGAGTGGTCCCGACTTCCAAGTTTGAGAACTGCTCTGTGTTTTTCTACGCTGCAGACCACGCAGCGGCAGGTTCCATATTTTAAAATCCCGCCACCTACAGCACGCGGCAAGCTCTAAAGTGTCGCTGTCTGGTGGCTGTTTTCGTCTCTTTCTATTGGTAGCGGGTCGGAGACTGAGTCTTCTTACACTTGGCATGCAGTACAGCGGAATTATCTGACAGAATGGTCCTTCTCTGACCGTTGTGGTGATGGATCTTCCTCCTTGAATTGCGAAGACCTGAAGTCACGTATGTAGAAACAACTGACACTCACCTAAATGCAAATTTTTGAAAGTTAGAGTTTTGCTTCTCCCATCCCCATTTTCTTCCAGTTGATATAAAAACAGTCTGTAAAAAATTTCATTTCAGTCAAACGCCTTGCAGCTGCTACAAAGCATTCGCAAGACCTATTTCCGTTAAAAGGCGTTGTACTCGTGTCTTTCCTCATTGGCACTGAATACTTGTCTTTCGTAAGAGTAATGCATGTCACACATTCTGACAAACCTAGCAGGTGTTTAAAAACGTTTTTCTCCATGTTACTCAAAAGATCCTGTGAGAAACTCAAATAAAAACACAGGAAATTTAAGAAATATCAAGTTTATATTCTACAATGGAAACATTTTCAATTTGAAACACTTTTTTACTTACAAAAATCATTTTACAACATTCATTTCTGTAGTATCAAAAAATAATTTGATGAATGAACATGGAACAATATTTCTTTCTAAGAGATTTACTGGCAACTGGATACTTTGTGTCCGCAGCTCATGGTCGTGCGGTAGCGTTCTCGCTTCCCACGCCCGGGTTCCCGGGTTCTATTCCCGGCGAGGTCAGGGATTTTCTTTGCCTCGTGATGACTGGGTGTTGTGTGATGTCCTTAGGTTAGTTAGGTTTAAATAGTTCTAAGTTCTAGGGGACTGATGACCATAGATGTTAAGTCCCATAGTGCTCAGAGCCACGATATTTTGTGTGGTCTCCAACAATAATCTGTAAAACGAATCGCTTCCCAGTTTTCTCTTTTGCAAGAATGTTATTGTCGTCCTAAATGAGTAAGGAACCCATTTCTGCAACAATATTTATAACAAGCATCTTTCAAATTTTGGAATTGTAGAGATAATCGGCACTGTTAGAAAATTTTCTGTGTGAAGTTTTTTGACGTGTATCAATATTCGTAAAAGAAAGAAGTTAATTTTTATGTACATTGCGCCTTACGACTTACCCTTTTTTCCTTCCTCTTCATTTTTTTTATAGTTCCAAGATAACTGTACTATAATTGCTTTGACTTTCTTTGGAGCGTTGTCATCCAACGAACCTAAAGCCGCAGTTTCTTCAGCTACGTACCGGAGGCGATTTCAGACTTGTTTGGCAGCTGTGTTACTGATTACTGGATCTATATCGGTATAATTTATCAATTACTCTCGAATACGAAACTATGGTAATGTGCATTAATTGCTTCTACTGACTGAACCCCGGTTCGGACGTACACGTGTCCAAGAAAAGCACACGTTCTTGTTAATGAGTTCTTCTACATGTCGGATAAGTGAAACTGATCTTGAAGCACATGTAACGATTACATATACCGCCCTTGCCATCCTGCTAGAATACATTGCAGCTTCTGGGCTGCGAAACGACAACCCATTCTTTAAAATACCACCAATGGAGTTTATCTGACTGTTTTTTTTGCGAGAGAGGTTTTTCGTTAGAAAACAGAGAATAATAGACCAAAAAAGTTGTTAGAGAATGGAGAAAAGCAGGTGCATCAGCACACAGACTGGGACCAAGACGTAAGGACATAGAATTAAACTGTTTAGCATTTGCCGATGACATGGCACTGATCGTACAAGACATTTCCGATGCACAGAAACAGATAGAATTAATACAAGAGCAGGCAACAAAAATAGGATTACATATTTAATTTGAAAAAAACAAAATTTATATCTGATATCAAAGATGCACCTTCTGATCTCAAAATTGGTAATAACCACATCTCTCGAGTAAAAGAATTTGAATATTAAGTGAATGGATTGCGGAAAATTATAATGGAAAGAAGTCTGTCAGATCAAGAGTCCATAAAATGGAGACGGCGTTTCAGTTAACAAAAAACATTTACAACAAAAAGAGTCTGTCGTGGAACTGCAAAATACGACACTACACAACAGTAATTAAACCCGAAGCTCTCTACGCATCTGAGACACTAAACCTTCAACACCTTCAACACTGAACACTAAAAGAGGAATTGGAAGTGAAAGAACGTAAAATAATGAGGAAAATTCTAGGACCAAGAACTTAAGATGGTGTGCATTATTCAAAACCCAATGCAGAAATGTATAAAAATATCTCCAAAATAACAGACACAATGCACATGAGAAGAATCCAATTCATCGGGCTTTTAGAAAGAATAGACTCAAACAGGTTAACGCACAAAATCCACACATTTTTAAAGAACAACACTACAAGACCGAACTGGTACAAACAGGCGGAAAATGACCTGAGAGAATTAGGGTCTCCAAATCTACGTGATACAAATGAAGTCAGAAAAACCACAAACACACGGGGTTTTGAGGAAGAAGAGAGAAAACCTACCGACATACGTGGTCTACGCAACGAAAACTAACCCATTCGTTGTTTACAAAGGAATACTGAGTGAAAAGGAAGGCCAACAAATGATGATTACGCTTGGTCCTAAGTGATCCATCCGCGAAGAAGACCGTAAGTTATCAGGTACTTCACTGCTACCGGTTATGTAAACTTACTTGTCTTTCGACAACATTACTCTACTACAGGAGCGCATAGTTTCATGGCGATATGTAGCAATAAATGTTTTTCGGGCTTCCAGCCGCGTCAAATGGTTTAAAATCGACGAGTTTTCGAGCGAGTACTGCTCGACCATTGTCAAGTGGTGACTGTCCTCCAGTTGCTGCTGCCGTCCTTATGAAGCCGTGCTGCCTTCCGTGACGTCACTGGTACCCGCTCCGGCACCATTTATGGTGAATTAGTTTGCGTTGTACGGCCGCCGCGTCAGATTCAACCTTCCGATGGCCGGGTCCCACTTTGTGCTTAGTTGCAGGCCGCCGTCTCTGGTGAGCGTGTTGCCACAAATTTTTATCTCGATCGTTTCTTTAATTACGATGTCCCAAACACTGTTAGTCCGTGTGATAACAGATGTCTCGTCGAATGCAGTACGATAACTGTTTTCTAATGCATTATCTGACGGCTGATTTCTCTGGGTACCATAGACGAAAACATCTCTCGTGTTCTACACAGGGCTGTTCAATGGCACGCACAGTCTGACCGATGTAGAACTGTCCACACCCACATGGTGTTTTATATACTCCTGGCGTTCTGAGTCCTACATCGTTTATCACAGGATTCACGAGTTGTCGAATTTTTGCTGAAGCCCTCAAGACCGAATCGAGTTTGTGCCTCATTACGAGCTGGCTTATCTTTCCAGTTATTGAGCCACAGAACGGCAAGAACACAATCTTCCTCGAGTCCTCCTCAGAGTGTTTCTGCTTACGTATTTTCGGAAAGATAGCTTGCGAAATCTGGCGGTTGTTGTAGCCGTTTTCCTTGAATACTTTCCGCATGTGGCTCAGTTCCTTCGGCAAGGTTTCAGAATCTGAGACGGCTTCGGCTCGATGCACTAAGATCCTCAGAACAGAACGATTCTGCGACGGAAGGTGGTAGCTGTTTGCGTGCAGATATCGGTCTGTGTGGGTGGGTTCCCGGTAAACACTGTGGCCGAGACAGCCATTTGCTTTGCGGTGGGCGAGGGCATCAAGAAACGGCAAGGCACCATCTGTCTCTATCTCTATCGTGAACTTCATGTTCTCATGGATGGTGTTGATATGGTCCAAGAATTCTCCTAGCTTCTCACGTCCACGAGACCAGACCTGTCGTCGACGTAACGATAAAAGCAATTAGGCTTTTCAGGAGCCATGTACACGGCGATGGTTTCGAAGTACTCCGTGAATTTCTTGAAACGTTTTATGTCTGGGCTGCAAGTTGTCTCCATCAGTGAGTCGAAAAAGGTCTTCAAGACCTACTCAGAAACGGAATGATGACGCGGGCTGTAAAGCAAGTCGCAGCTGAACAGTTGCTCCAGATTCGCAGAGGTACCATTTAGTCATCCTGAGTACCTGAATTTTGTCAACTATATCCCACTTTCCCGATGCGTGGTGAACAGCCATGGCTTGATCATTTCCAGAAGCTGCTAGGAAACAACTGTCCATGCCTTGAAAGGTTACTAATATCGCCAGTATATCTTCATTTTCGATACATCAGAGCACTGGGTACTAATTTCCGTTCACGTGTAACACAGATAATAAGACTGTTTATTAATAACGATAATGAGAAACTGCGTAGCAAAATTTCAAAATCTCGCGGTCGGTGTGGATCGTCTTGTAGATGTTCGATTGAGCAGAGATTTTGCACATGCCGTATTTTCATTCATTATAACAAATAGGAGCGTAGAAGCTTAACAATATAAAGGCCAAACAGACGTGGCCACTGTAAGTAGATGCGACAGCATTGCGCGTCATGTGCAGCGGAGTGGAGTAGCATGCTATTCAGAATTCTGCTAATTCCTCATCGAAGCCCCTCACATTTAGTGGTTAGAGGGCCTAGTGGACAGCCCGTCAAAAACTGAACAAAGATCAAGCATGAAAACAGGAAGTAGGTCTACTGGACTGTAAAAAAATGCAAAATAGAAATAGTGAACTGTCTAAGGAGAAATGTGCGTTATAGAACAGACTGTAACAGCATGAAAACAGGAAGAAGGTGTACTGGACTGTAAAAGAAATGCAAAATAGAAATAGTGAAGCTGTAAGTAGGCTGTTTAGGTTTTTATGTTGGTAGCGCCACGTAGCGCTCTGTATGAAAATCACTGACTGTGCTGTGTGAAATCTGTGGCTGGTTTGCATTGTTGGAGTATGCCCTATTGTAGTGTTGGACAGCTGGATGTGAACAACGTATAGCATTGCGCAGTTGGAGGTGAGCCGCCAGCAGTGATGGATGTGGGGAGAGAGAGATGGCGGAGTTTTGAGAGCGGATGATCTGGACGTGTGTCCATCAGAGACAGTAAATTTGTAGGACTGGATGTCATGAACTGATATATATATATATATATATATATATATATATATATATATATATATATATATATATTATGACTTTTCAACACTATTAAGTTAAATACATTGTTTGTTCTCTATCAAAATCTTTCATTTGCTTACTATGCCTATCAGTAGTTAGTGCCTTCAGTAGTTGGAATCTTTTATTTAGCTGACAGTATTGGCGCTCGCTGTATTGCAGTAGTTCGAGTAACGAAGATTTTTGTGAGGTAAGTGATTTATGAAAGGTATAGGTTATTGTTAGTCAGGGCCATTCTTTTGTCGGGTTTACTGAAAGATTGCGTTGTGCTAAAAATATTGTATGTCAGTTTAGTGTTGATCAGAATAAGTAAAGAGCGAAATGTGTGAGTACGTTCAGTTTTGCTCAGCTGTTTGAAAATCAAATAACGTAAGGGGTTTAGCAGCACAGCAATTCATAATTTTTTCTAAGAGGACATTTCAAAGTGTCTAAGGTGAAAAAGTGCATTATAGAGCAGACTGTAACATCAACAGCGTCGTAGTTAAGTTTTTACGGTTTTGGGCACCCAAGCGCGCGAGCGGTGATCACACCTTTCTTGTGCCAAAATAGCTTTTTTTATTTCGCTTTCTTCAAATAAGTGTCTGTGTCATGGTGTAACGTCCGTTTGCAACAGTGAGGTATAGGGTAGGTCCCTATAATGACAGTTGATTGTGCACAACTAGTCTATTAGCAACCGAAAAGAAATAGATTGCGTATGGGAACCGGAAACGTCTAATGACAAGGTGACAATCCATCGAATCCTCCACCAGAAAATACGTCTAGTGTGTCATACGTGGCATTACTGACATTACGTGTTTAGATTAGATTAGATTTACTTTCATTCGAATTGATCCGTAGTGAGGTGCTCCTCCAGGATGTAGAACATGTCAGAAAAACAACAATACATGTCAAATATTAACAAATAAGCTAATGTACCATTCCACAGGTCCTAAGTGGCATGGTCGTCATTTTTTAATGAACGCTATATGAAAGAATCATTTTGCAGATACTAATGCACTGAATTTAAAATAAAAAAGTTTTTCATTTATTTATAAGGTAATAAAGGTGTAATACAACTACTATAATACTTATTTACAATGAACACATTACTGCAATGAACTGGTGCAGAAGTTAGATTGTACTTGCACACACACTCACACACACACACACACACACACACACACACACACACACACACACACTTATTTACAATGAACACATTACTGCACTGAAATTGTGCAGAAGATATATATATATATATGACAAATTTAATCCAGGAATAAATATACTGGGAAGCAGAAGTTAGTATCCCTAGTCCCCTAAACAGGCTCCTTCAGGATGTTCTTGAGTTCACACCACATATAACTCTTACTGCACGTTTCTGTGATCGGAAAACTTTATCTTGGCTTGATGAATTACCCCCCCCCCCCCCCCCCAAAAAAAATCCCATATGACATTATGGAATGAAAGTAAGCATAGTATGCCAGCTTTCCATTTTTATATCCCCTATATCTGCCCAACACAGATTTGTTAAGACGCTTCAGCAGTTCTGTGGTGTGTCATATGCTAAGAATTTCTGGTCGATGCACCTCGTTTTTACGACTTGTAAGGAATAAGGTCTAGGCCGAGATACGTGTTCGTGTGAATGTGCAAGTGATCACTCCCAAGGAAATGATGATAACATAATAGTTACTCCCCTAAGCCGCAATAAAAAAAAACGCAACGGTTTCACAATCACACAGTTCCTCTTTGTTCTGTCAAGACATACCTTTTCAACGTTTTCAAAGTTGCATTACGTTTTCTAAATAATGATTCTTGAATTCCTGTATTGTAACATAGTTCATGCCCGTTTATTTGTTGTTTTCATTTGTGTTAGACCTCTATGTGGTATCTGTTCTCAGTATTCATGACATATACTTGGGACAGTAACGTATTTATACCACATGACTCATAATCTATAACAAATGTATAGTATGACAACTGCCAAGACTGCAGAGAGAGAACAAACAATTCGTAATTCTGAGAATAAAGAAGAGTTAACGCCACTAAGGAGTTTTGAACATCGCTTACCCACTTGACAGTCCAACACCAGGACCACATACCTACGACGACATCGCTATCTGAAGCTGCTATTTGTCATATATCGTGTTCTGGGTCTGTTCAGTGTTTCTATTTTCCTTTTTTCCACAGTTCAGTACACCTTCTTCTGTTTTCATGCTTGATCTGAGCTCAGATTTTGATGGGCTATTTACTGGGTCATCTTACCACTAAATCTGAAGGGGTTGCGATATGGAGTTTCGCTTGTAAGAAGAGGAATGATTAGCTCTCCATTGCTGCGGTTGCGTATATCGGCTCGAATTGTTGTATTCTATGAGTTGTCGTTAGAGACTGTTTCCTGTTGTATTGACCGCCAAGCTGACTCCTGCGTGATTTCGCAGTGGGTTTAGCAGAGCGTGTGCGTCTAGTTAATTTGGTATCACGCATTCAGAGAGTGATTTACGATCGCTTGCGAGCGTTTCCGCAATGACGTATGATTGGTGATTAGCGGCTTTTGGGGTTTCCTTGCACGCTAACCGCTTGAAGTATTATTTACTATTGTTGTTTGGGCACCGCTCGGGCAGCTCGTGTGTTCCTAGTCGGCACAACGCCTGGGGAAACAGGACTTGGCTCGTATGTGTGTGCTTTGACAGTGACGCTTGGTTACTAATTAGGGACGCTAATTTTATGTTTTTCTTGTGTGCGAGAGGTGTGGGACATTAGGGACCAATAGTTTATTGGTCTGATGATTTGTACCATCAACGATCAACTGAGATCTTTGAGCCGTGGAATAAATTGCAATATTGTATTGATTTCTACATCTACATCTAAATACATACTCCGCAATCCACCATACGGTGCGTGGCGGAGGCTACCTCGTACCACAACTAGCATCTTCTCTCCCTGTTCCACCCCCAAACAGAACGAGGGAAAAATGACTGCCTATATGCCTCAATACGAGCCCTAATCTCTCTTATCTTATCTTTGTGGTCTTTCCGCAAAATACACTCCTGGAAATGGAAAAAAGAACACATTGACACCGATGTGTCAGACCCACCATACTTGCTCCGGACACTGCGAGAGGGCTGTACAAGCAATGATCACACGCACGGCACAGCGGACACACCAGGAACCGCGGTGTTGGCCGTCGAATGGCGCTAGCTGCGCAGCATTTGTGCACCGCCGCCGTCAGTGTCAGCCAGTTTGCCGTGGCATACGGAGCTCCATCGCAGTCTTTAACACTGGTAGCATGCCGCGACAGCGTGGACGTGAACCGTATGTGCAGTTGACGGACTTTGAGCGAGGACGTATAGTGGGCATGCGGGAGGCCGGGTGGACGTACCGCCGAACTGCTCAACACGTGAGGCGTGAGGTCTCCACAGTACATCGATGTTGTCGCCAGTGGTCGGCGGAAGGTGCACGTGCCCGTCGACCCGGGACCGGACCGCAGCGACGCACGGATGCACGCCAAGACCGTAGGATCCTACGCAGTGCCGTAGGGGACCGCACCGCCACTTCCCAGCAAATTAGGGACACTGTTGCTCCTGGGGTATCGGCGAGGACCATTCGCAACCGTCTCCATGAAGCTGGGCTGCGGTCCCGCACACCGTTAGGCCGTCTTCCGCTCACGCCCCAACATCGTGCAGCCCGCCTCCAGTGGTGTCGCGACAGGCGTGAATGGAGGGACGAATGGAGACGTGTCGTCTTCAGCGATGAGAGTCGCTTCTGCCTTGGTGCCAATGATGGTCGTATGCGTGTTTGGCGCCGTGCAGGCGAGCGCCACAATCAGGACTGCATACGACCGAGGCACACAGGGCCAACACCCGGCATCATGGTGTGGGGAGCGATCTCCTACACTGGCCGTACACCACTGGTGATCGTCGAGGGGACACTGAATAGTGCACGGTACATCCAAACCGTCATCGAACCCATCGTTCTACCATTCCTAGACCGGCAAGGGAACTTGCTGTTCCAACAGGACAATGCACGTCCGCATGTATCCCGTGCCACCCAACGTGCTCTAGAAGGTGTAAGTCAACTACCCTGGCCAGCAAGATCTCCGGATCTGTCCCCCATTGAGCATGTTTGGGACTGGATGAAGCGTCGTCTCACGCGGTCTGCACGTCCAGCACGAACGCTGGTCCAACAGAGGCGCCAGGTGGAAATGGCATGGCAAGCCGTTCCACAGGACTACATCCAGCATCTCTACGATCGTCTCCATGGGAGAATAGCAGCCTGCATTGCTGCGAAAGGTGGATATACACTGTACTAGTGCCGACATTGTGCATGCTCTGTTGCCTGTGTCTATGTGCCTGTGGTTCTGTCAGTGTGATCATGTGATGTATCTGACCCCAGGAATGTGTCAATAAAGTTTCCCCTTCCTGGGACAATGAATTCACGGTGTTCTTATTTCAATTTCCAGGAGTGTATAAGTTGGCGGCAATAAAATTGTACCGCAGTCAGCCTCAAATGCTGGTTCTCTAAATTTCCTCAGTAGCGATTCACGAAAAGAACGCCTCCTTTCCTCTAGAGACTCCCACCCGAGTTCCTGAAGCATTTCCGCAACAATCGCGTGATGATCAAGCCTACCAGTAACAAATCTACCAGCCCGCCTCCGAATTGCTTCTATATCCTCCCTCAATCCGACCTGATAGGGATCCCAAACGCTCGAGCAGTATTCAAGACTAGGTCGTATTAGTGTTTTATAAGCGGTCTCCCTTACAAATGAACCACATCTTCCCAATATTCTACCAATGAAGCGAAGAAGACTATCCGCCTTCCCCACAACTGCCATTACATGCTTGTCCCACTTCATATCGCTCTGCAATGTAACGCCCAAAAATTTAATCGACGTGACTGTGTCAAGCGCTACACTACTAATGGAGTATTCAAACATTACAGGATTCTTTTTCCTATTCATCTGCATTAATTTACATTTATCTATATGTTGAGTTATCTTCCATTCTTTACACCAATCACCAATCCTGCCCAAGTCACCTTGTATCCTCGTACAGTCACTCAACGACGACACCTTCCCGTACACCACAGCATCATCAGCAAATAGCCGCACATTGCTATTCACCCTATCCAAAAGATCATTTATGTAGATAGAAAACAACAGCGGACCTACAACACTTCCCTGAGGCACTCCAGATGATAACCTCACCTCCGATGAACACTCACCATCGAGGACAACGTACTGGGTTCTATTACTTAAGAAGTCTTCGAGCCACTCACATACTTGGGAACCAATCCCATATGCTCGTACCTTAGTTAGGAGTCAGCAGTGGGGCGCCGAGTGAAACGCTTTCCGGACGTCAAGGAATATTGCATCCGTCTGATACCCTTCATCCACGGTTCGCAGGGTATCATGTGAAAAAAGGGCGAGTTGCGTTTCGCAGGAGCGATGCTTTCTAAAGCCGTGCTGATGCTTGGACAGCAACTTCTCTGTCTCAAGGAAATTCATTATATTCGAACTGACAATATGTTCGAGAATTCTGCAACAAACCGATGTTAAGGATATTGGTCTGTAATTTCGAGGATCCGTCATTCTACCCTTCTTATATACAGGCGTCACCTGCGCTTTTTTACAGGCGCTCGGGACTTTACGTTGGGCAAGAGATTCGCGATAAATGCAAACTAACTAAGGAGCCAATTCAGTAGAGTACTCTCTGTAAAACCGAACTGGAATCCCATCAGGACCTGGCGGTTTATTTATTTTCAACCCATTCAGCTGCTTCACAACCCCATGTAACTGTGGTTGACACTTCCACGTAGAGAGTTTAGTGATGAGTGAAATACACAGAGTTAGGTACTACGTAGTGTGCTACTGGAGCCGAAAGTGTTTCTGAGTTCCTGTTCTCAGCTGTCACATCGCATACCTTGAGGTCTTCCAGTCACCATGGACTTTTTATTACATCGCCAGAATTCGTTAAATAAATATCAAAGCAATAACTCACACAGAGTGCCATCACACTTAACACACTTAACAAGTTCGATACTTATTCATCTACGATATACGCTTCAAGATTTTTAAGCTTTTTTAAAACCGGTTGGTGTCCGTCTGATGTTATTAAGTCAATTTTCTTGTTGTATTGGGGTTTCACGTGTCTTCTGTTTGTTGCGCAGTTTCATTGGACGTAGTTTTTATGTTTATCTATTGTACTACTTGAGACGCCCTGCTAAACCCAGAGCACAGGACAGGTAGTTTAAATTGTGGAAAGGGGCCAAAATAAGCGGCTGTCAGTTACACTCGAACATACAATTTTATTTATTTGACGAAACATTACAAGAGCCAAGAAAAATTTAAAAGAATACAGAGCATTAATTTTTGGAACTTAATAACCGGCTGAATACGTCATACAATCTCATGCTTTTCTCATGCTTTAAGGGCAAGACCACTTTAATTTAAAATCGACTGAAAGCCAACAACTTAAGACTCTAACCAAAATCAGAAATTTAAAAGGCAGAAGACCTTATCTTAAATCAGGTCTTTCAATTAGGCTGAAGGCCCAAAAAATCTCACACCTTAGAGCAAACCAATTTTAATTTAAAAATCGGCTGAAGGCCCATCATTTGTTGTTTTAGAACCATATGAGAGTAAAAAAAGGAACATAGTACCATCTTCCGAAGTATTTCTCGACGTGCTGTAATATTCCTTTATTGGAAGGTATGTACATGGAGATGGATACAAGTAAACGGAAACGCTCATGTGATTTGGTAATTCCTGTGGCAGGTATGAACGTTGAGTTTAGAATCTCGTTTCCAGTCCACTTTTTAGGGAACATCAGTCTCTCAGCTTAGGATCTATTAATGTCTATGTACAAAAACAAACTGCTTTACATTTTACCTTTATTTTTAGCTTTTTTGCTTTAGCCTCCTACTTGTTAGTGTTTTTTCCTTTCCATTTCCCTTTCTCCCACCAACCATTTTCCCCTTCTACTTTGTAATCTTTTTATCTATATTGCTGTGACCCGGTGCATCTCCCTCACACTGCTTTTTTCTGTCTCTCTGGCCTGCGCTGCCATTCGATGACTCCTTCTCTGTCAGTCATTATTATCTTCCTTTCTTTTCTTCTAGAGTTATCCTCTGCTTTTAGCATATGTTACCTCTCTCCCGCTCCTGCCTCTCTATCTCTCTCTCTTCTTCTGTTCCTACATGTTTCTGTGGTCACAATACATACGCATTCATGGCTGATGATGTGCATTCCATGTTTCCCTTTCTGCCTGTGTAAAGCGAGATTGGTGATGGTTATTTATTGTAATGTTATTGGACCCATTTTGTATTTAAAGGTTAGATTACGTCGATAAAAAAGGATGAATGTAAACTCAGACACGAATTCAATTAAAAATCTTTCACTATAACGGCACAGACACAATTTTATTCACACAAACTGGATACAAGCACAATACAGTATAAAAAGTATCGATAGATAGTCTATCAACTCAGTACTGTGTGTTCAGGTAGACACCGTAAACAGAAAGGCAGCACAATGGTAGATGTCAAGGGATTAGCTGTAGCTGGGTTTATTGACAGAGGGGACTTCGCTGCTTGTTACAGGGCAGAGGGTGGTAGGTTCCAATGGGTATGTGACCAGAGGGGTAGGCGGTGTTGTTTACATTGACATCGGGGTTGAAGCTACCGACGCCGAAGTTCACCCTACCCACTCCAGAGTCGCTCGATGCACCTGGTGAAGGATAGTGCTTGTTATTTACATTGACCTTGGGGTTGAAGCTCCCACTGCCGAAGTTCACATCCCCCACTCCGATATCGTGTCTCTCGTTAGGCTGGTCTTGGTGGCGCTTCTGGCCGCTACTGGGATTGGTGGGCACTGCAGTAGCAAAGGCGGCGGCTGCCGCGCCCAGTATCATCACGGTGAACACCTGTGGATCAACAAGTACAGGCTTAAAGCCGACTCACACTGGATGTCAGCGTAAAAGAAACGGAACGCTACGTGAAGTCACGGTCAAATTTTGGTCTGATCGCACTAGACGCAATGTGAGCTCAAAGTCACTTCACCTTACCCCAGTATGGAGAGATCAAAGGAACGTTATGACATACTATCTGTGACACAGAAAGTCTTACTATAAAATCAGAACCAAGGGGCAACCAGTAATACTGTTTATTAGTGGAGAGCCGGAATGAGATTTTCACCCTGCAGCGGAGTGTGCGCTGATATGAAACTTCCTGGCAGATTAAAACTGTGTGCCGGACCGAGACTCGAACTCGGGTCTCAAGTTCGAGTCTCGATCCGGCACACTGTTTTAATATGTTTATTACTATCACTATTCATAGTTTGTATGGTAAACTGATCAAAAGTGGAACATTAGGGAAAATTTCGTCCGAACATTTCGAAAGTTTACTTGACAGCGAAAAAATATGTACATGCAAAAACATCAAACAATAGAAGCCATATTTCAGGCTGTTTACCCTGTTCATTGTTGTTAGTTACTTATTTCTAAATACCAAATAACATCGAATGCAAACGAACTTTCTCCTTCACTGGAGACGAGTTTTTCTCGATCGAAAAAGGTTATTTCATGAATATTATTTTGTATCTTCTGTGACGAAACATGTATTTTCACTCTCAGGTACTTGGCCTTCCTTGTAAAAGAACACTCAATAGAAAATGTATCGAAGTCGTCATGGAACATTTGTCCTGCGTCACGAAAGATAAGGAAGAACATCGAATAGAGACTAACACGGAGCAAAAACACAAAGTTCACAGCTGTAAGAGAGTGCAGCAAAAGTAAGTTAATTTATAACGTCAGCAGGCGACGGTGGCAACGTCAAAACTGTCTTCCCCATACATATTGACTCTAATGTCGTGTCCGTCCCGTACGGTACTACAGTCTGCCTGAGTGACTCCTTACATTTGAAATGCATTGTGGCAATTACTGACCAATCGTTCAGTACCAGAGCTTTCCATCAAGTGTGAATCTACGTTTACCGTAGCCTTCCTTCATGTAGAAATGCCACACAGTGAAAACTATTCTTCTGACTGTTCTTTTTTTCTCATGAACAGTATTTTAAAGCTTCAGTGCATGTAAAGAAATGCATAATGCAACCTTTAACGGCTTTTGTAATAACTGTTTATTCTCCAGCAATCGGTTTCAATGAAGCAAACGTCTCAAATAAAGGATTAACTCTGTATGAAGTTAAAAGAAAGTTATGTTAACATTTTCATTTGCAGCATGCATTGCGAAAGTTTGTGTGTTTAACGTTGAAACAGTAAACAATTACTTAATCGATGCCAAAGATCATTCCTTTACATTGAAGCAATGTCTATCAATGACCTGAATTCAGTCTCATGACTGAACCTAATTTTCTGAGAGTAAAAGCATATCACGATAGCTCTTTGTCATACTGGAACACCATACTAACGTTCAATTTCTGCTCACCACATTGTGATTTTCAGAATTATAATTGCACTACGCATAGAGTGTCACAGAAATCGTACACTGTCATAAACCAGGCGTCTTCCCTAATTCTGTATTCAAAATGGTTCAAATGGCTCTGAGCACTGTGGGACTTAATATCTGAGGTCATCAGTCCCCTAGAACTTAAAACTACTCAAACCTAACTAACCTAAGGACATCACACCCATCCATGCCCGAGGCAGGATTCGAGCCTGCGACCGTAGCGGTCGCGCGGTTCCAGACTGAAGCACCTAGAACCGCTCGGACACCACGGCCGGCTTCTGTATTACAAACATAAATCTGTGGTACACAAACCAATGTGCAAGGTGTGTAAGAGGTTACTATGTATTATACTGTACAGAAAAATTATTTATTGTATGATTAAAAAATTTCATAACAATTACTGGAAACAGTTACTTTCATAATACTGGGTGATCAGAAAGTCAATGTAAATTGGAAAACTGAATATATCACAGAATAATGTAGATAGAGAGGTACAAATTGACACACATGCTTCGAATGACATGGGGTTTTATTGGAACCGAAAAACTACAAAAGTTTCAAAAATGTCCGACAGGTGGCGCTTCATCTGATCAGAATAGCAATAATTAGCATAAAAAAGTAAGACAAAGCAAAGATGATGTTCTTTACAGGAAATGCTCGATATGTCCACCATCATTCCTCAACAATAGCTGCAGTCGAGGAATAATGTTGTGAACAGGACTGCAAAGCATGTCCGGAGTTATGGTGAGGCATTGACGTCGGATGTTGTCTTTCAGCATCCCTAGAGATGTCGGTCGATCACGACACACTTGCGACTTCAGGTAACCCCAAAGCCAATAATCGCACGGACTGAGGTCTGGGGACTGGGAGGCCAAGCATGACGAAAGTGGCGGCTGAGCACACGATCATCACCAAACGACGCGCGCAAATGATCTTTCACGCGTCTAGCAATATGGGGTAGAGCGCCATCCTGCATAAACATCGTACGTTCCAGCAGGTGTTTATCAGCCAGGCTGGGGATGATGGCGATTCTGCAACATATCGGCGTACCTCTCACCCGTCACGGTAGCAGTTACAAAACCAGAATCACGCATTTCCTCGAAGAAAAAAGGCCCGATAACGGTAGATGTGGTAAATCCAAACCATACCGTGATTTTCTCGTCGTGCAATGGAGTTTGCACGACAGTTCTAGGATTTTCGGTAGCCCAAATTCTGCAGTTGTGGGCGTTGACAGACCCTAGGAGCGTGAAATGAGCTTCGTCGGTCCACAACACGTTACTCAACCAATCGTCATCTTCCGCCATCTTTCGAAACGCCCACACCGCATTTGCCCTCCGCTTCACTAAATCGCCAGGTAACAGTTCATGATGCCGATGGATTTTGTACGGATAGCATCGGAGGGTACGCCTCAGTGCCAAGCAAACAGTAGTGTATGGAATGCCGGTTCGACGTGCGACTGCACTAGCGCTGACTTCCCCGTGCATAGACGAACCCGCTACAGTCTCCATTTCTTCCTGAACTGTTTCAGCAGCATTACGCCTTGTACTCGGTCGGCCACTACGGGGTCTATCGTCTAAACAACCCGGGGCTTCGAACTTCTAAATCATTCTCGCCACAGCTGTATTTGTCAACGGACCTTTACCCGTTCGAATCCCCTTGCTACGGCGATAGGATCGTAACGCTGAACTAGCACATTCCCCATTCTGATAATACAGGTTCACTAAAAGCGCCTTTTCAGGTAACGTCAACATGCTGCGACTGCTGGCGCATCTGATTCTCTCTCTCATTACAGCTCCTTTCATACACGATCGTCATGCGTAGTCACTGACGTTTTGCTGTCCAGCGCCATCTGTCCTACATTTTGTGAACTTTGTTTGTTTTGGTTCTAATAAAACCCCATGTCGTTCCAAGCACGTGTGTCAATTTTTACCCCTCTATCTACATTATTCCGTGGCTTATTAAGTTTTCAAATTTATACTGACTTTTTGATCACCCGGTATATCTGTATCAACATGTATGGAGCGATCTGAAGTTTAACGACCATATAAAGTTAATAGCGAGCAAGGAAGGTAACACACTGAGATCCATTAGAGGAATGCTTAGGAAATATGGCCCACCATCAAAGGAAATAGATTCGGAGACACTCGTTCGGCCAATACTTGAATACTGCTCGTCAGTATGGAATCCGTACCAAATTGACAGAGGAAATAGTGAAGATAAAAAGAAGCAGCTCTTTGTGGTACGGGTTCATTTAATAAGCGCAAAAGCATTATGGAGATCTTTAGGGAACACCAGTGGCAGACGCTGCAGGAGAGGCGTGATGCATCGCTGTATGGCCTCCTATTATAGTTCCACATATCTAGTGAGAAGACCATCAGGATAAAGTTGGAGAGATGGGAGCCCGCACGGAGGCCTACCGACAATCATTCTTCCCCCGAAGTGTATGTGACTGGAGAGGGTAAAGGCGGTATTCACCTGGAACGCAAAGAACACTCTGCTACATACCGTAAGGCGGCTGCGGAGTGTAGCAGCAGATGTACTACATATTTAGTACCTTTCATATTCATTCAGAGACGAAATACTACAATTATGTATAATGATGTCATTCTTGTTCACTACTGCGTAAGATATTATAAGCCTAATTTTACCTACTCAACTGTAAGAGGTGTCTATGCAACATAAATCATTTAGAAATATATGGTGAAGCTTACTGTGTATTGTACTAGACGGTTTGTCCCATTCATTTGCGTTCACAGTGGCATGCGATAATAGCTACTGCTTGTTGAGTACTGAATAATCTCTGGGTGGGGGGATTTGGTTGGATCAAAAATGGCTCTGAGCACTATGGGACTTAACTTCTAAGGTCATCAGTCCCCTAGAACTTAGAACATCCCCGAGGCAGGACTCGAACCTGTGACCGTAGCGGTCGCGCGGTTCCAGACTGTAGCGCCTAGAACCGCTCGACCACGCTGACTGGCGGGGAGGGTTAATAGGGTCCTATCCGATATTATATAGAATACATAGAAAGAAAGATCCCTTATCATTTAGCTACAATATAGCAGGTCAGCAACTGGAAGCAGTTAATTCCATAAATCATCAGGGAGTAGGCAATAGGAGTGTTTTAAAATGGAACGATCATATCGAGTTGATCGTCGGTAAAGCAGGTTCCAGACTGAGATTCATTGGAAGAATCCTAAGGAAATACAACCCCCAAACAAAGGAAGTAGGTTAGAGTACACTTGTTCGTCCACTGCTTGAAAACTGCTCACCAGTGTGGGATCCATACCAGACAGGTTTGATACAAGAGAGAGAGAAGATCCAACGGCGAGCAGAGCGCTTCGTTAGAGGATCATTTAGTAAGCGCTAAAGCGTTACGGAGATGATAGATAAACTCCAGTAGAAGACTCTGCAGGAGAGACGCTCAGTAGCTCGGTACGGGCTTTTGTTGAAGTTTCGAGAACATATCTTCACCGAGGAGTCAAGCAGTATATTGCTCCCTCCTACGTATTTCTCGCGAAGAGACCATGAGGATAAAATCAGAGACATCAGAGCCCACACAGAGGCATACCGACAATCCATCTTTCCACGAACAATACGAGACTGGAATGGAAGGGAGAACTGATAGAGGTACTCAAGGTACCCTCTGCCACACAACGTCAGGTGGCTTGCGGACTATGGATGTAGATGTAGATATTAGCGATAAGAATGAATATACACCTTTGTTAGGTTTTCTGGCAGATTAGAACTGCGGGCGACTACAAATGTTGGCCGCACAGTAATTCGTACCCGTTGTGGCTTGTGTTGCGATAATGTACCCCAAGGAATGTATTGTGGCTGAGTTTGGATTATTTGACTTTTACTATTTTCGATGATATTTTTTTTATACGCATTGTCAGACTCGTTCATACAATCATATGAAGAAATACTTTTTACATCCCCTACTATTGTAAATTCGTACACCCTAAGGAAAGAAGAGAAGGTAGATGTAAAATACATGTTCCGACAAACAAATGATTAAAACTTCAGAAAATAATTAAAGATTTCTTCAGGACAAAAAGCTTGAGAAATTGAGCAGTCAGTCACGCACTGGTCCACCTCTGGCCCCTATGGAAGCAGTTATGCGGCTTGTCAGTGGTTGATACAGTTGTTGGATGCCCTCCTGAGGGATACCGTGCGATATTCTGTGCAGTTAGCGCATTAGATCGTCAAAACCCCAAGCGGGTTGCAGGGTCTGCCTATAATACTTGTAACGTACTCGCCTGGAGAGAAATTCCGTGACCTTTCTGGCCTAGGTCGGGTTTGGAAAGCAAGAAAAGAAGCATTAGAACCTCTCTGCTGAAAAGTAAGCTCAGGTTGGGTTCCCACGAAGGCTAATAAAGCGAGGAGCAGAATATCCCAGACGTAACGTTATGCTCCAAGGGTATCGCGGATGACATCCAAAGGCTTCCTGCTACCAAAAGAAATGTCACGCCACACCATTAGCTCTGCTTTTAGGGTCGTGTGGCAGGCGACAGTCAAGCTGCTACCCCACCGCTGTCCGGAACGTCTCCAGACGCATCTTCGACCTTGAATCTCATTGGCTGGAGCAGAACTGTCTTCAGTTGTTCGTCCCGTTTAAAACTGAACCCCGAGAGATAGCAAAGGATTCAACAAATCACGTCACCATGTTCGAAAGAACAACTTGTTAAGTCGTAGAATTCTCCTTCTGGTTTGCTATACTGGTACAAGTATTTGAATTGCCATCAGTGTGAATGCAGTTGGAATATATCAACGGAATATATCTTTTACAATAGAACGTGTTCTAAGGTAAGATTTACCGGTTACGATGAAACATGACCATTTATAATCTGCATCACATATATGCTCCAGGTAAGGCCTTTGGTAACCTTTTAACCAACCGTCATACGACTGACGTTGCCCGTGAACATATTAAAATATTTTTTTACGTCATTCAAAATTATCGGATGCTTTAATGGAACGGCACTGACCGAGGTAGTGGTACAGTGATTGTAACAGTGGAACCGCTGTTCAAATTGCGGTCCAGACACCAATATTGTTTTCAGGAGGTTCTCTAATACCACTTAAGGTAAATGTCAGTATTACTTCTTTCAAACAAACACATCCGATTTCCTTTCCCACACTTCCCCCATCACAACTTGCGTTCCACCTCTAATCACCTTTCAGTAGATAGGGCACTATAGCCCAAAATTCCTTCCTTCCTTAGAAAATAGCTTTGAAAATGTCATGAATGATATCGTTTTATTCTGCGACAACAGCTTTCTCATTGCTTCTATTTAATCATACTCTGAATACTTTGTGGAATGTGGAAGTGGTCTACAAAAATGTACAGAGATTATAGTCTATGGGGCATACGTTAAATTAATTTATCATCGATCAGAAATCATAAACAGATTTGTCATAAAGATGAAGCGGTCTTATTCATCATGCTACAATACAACTATTGTGGATTAGCACAATACAAAATATTCCACAATATACGCAATCGTTTCATCCATTAACTTTATTGCGAAAATCACTTTCCGGACTGAACACGCTAACGGCTACCGGTTAACGTTATAAGGTGATGGAAAAAGAGAATGCATTTAATTTAGTGATCTGCATTGGCACATATTACAACAATGGTAAAATAATGCTAGAAAGTAAATCTACTAAATAGAATATAAGAAAACAATGAGAGGCCATTGACTGCTTCCATTGCTTCCTCTGTATGGTGCAGTGTACGGACCAAAGTAATATATCTATTAGAAACCAGAGTGATGTGAAAAAATTATGTTCATTTTCTGCTTGGAGAGCATTTGACTAATTTTATATAACGCATTATACTCCGGTTATTGGTGGAAAGATAGCTGTCGAAATTTTCTTCTTATTTTCCTGTAAATATGGTGTTGTAGACGTATGATAAAGATTAAGCCGACACATCAAAAAAGAAATGAAAACTTACTGAACATAGTGGATGAGGAACACAGCCGTTGAGAACAACTGCCTCGAGAAGTGCAATGGAACCATTGTATACAGGAGTATCTACAGTTATCTGGAAGGATAAAAGAACGATCGCTCAGCATAACAGTCTCCCTAACGCCCGTGTTCCGATCAACTCTTGACGACCTAATAAGCTCGGTTGTTGTGACGATACTGCAAGGGAGAAGTAGTCCAACAATTAAGCACGCAGTCTCGAAAAGCCACTCTTTTTAAATAAAATTCACTATTTTGGGGACTATATTTGTCAGTGGACGTATGTAATTCAGGGCACGACGCAATTATGTTTGAAGGCGTTTGACTACATTATGGAATATTGGAAAGACAAAGTCAGTTAGTTATGATGGACAGCCTAAGTTAAACAAAAACAAAAATAAAATTATGTGTCCATAAGAGATATGTAACAGGGCAACAATAGTTTTCAATACGAGTGAACGATTCATCAGATACGTCAGCAATACTGCTTACGATGATACACTCGCAGGAAAATATTGCCTTTGAATTGTTCAAGGAAAATGCAAAACTCCTTGAACAGAATTACCGCTTTGTCTCTAACAATAACTCTAAAGGAGGAAAAATACGTGATGACGCCCAGAGGAAACTTAATAATCTGATAGTATTACATTATAGTATCAGCGGTATGGTATGTTGCTTATATCGCATAATACCTGGCAGGACACTATGAAATAGTACGAATGGACCTAACACCCAAACTCAGAGGCAAGGTAGGCAGGTAGGACTCTCAGCTTCGTTAAGAGGATCCTGATAGGTGAGTGCAGCATCCTTGAGAATCCAGCACAGATACTCTGGGAAAGTAATGAAAATTTAAGGCCAAATGTAGTTCTTGTAAAACGCCGAGAAGTCGTGTTTGATGTCTAATGGGCAACAAAAAGCTGTCTCTAACGTACGCCTTGTGCAGGGATTGGTAGAAAGGTCAGGGTGTTTAGCGATGTGTAGAGAGTTGGGGTTGGGTTGTTTTGGGGAAGGAGCCCAGACAGCAAGGTCATCGGTCTCATCGGATTAGGGAAGGACGGGGAAGGAAGTCAGCCAAGCCCTTTCAAAGGAACCGTCCCGGCATTTGCCTGGAGCGATTTAGGGAAATCACGGATATCCTAAATCAGGATGGCCGGACGCGGGATTGAACCGATGTGTAGAGAGACAGATTCATTTTCTCGCCCCTTCATGCGAGATTGGATTTGAAGAGAAGACGCTATTCTTATTTTCACCCTCCGGGTTATAACATAAAGTGACTAGCGCTGCATACGTGTACCAAGCGGGAGTAGGGTCAGTGTATGGACGGACTCGAATAAGAAAAATCCATGCAGATTAAAAGTGTTTGCCGGCCGGGGAATCTAACCCAGAACCTTGCCATCCATGTATCAATGATCTTACCAAGCCATCCATAGAAGTCTCACTACCCTCTCGCACTGTTTCAAATTTGTAAGGATATCTCTCCTAGACGCTCTCTTGCATACCTCGGTGTACGTGCATTCTGGGAAGAAAATATTTCATTGAGAAATGGGTTATTTAAAGCCCACGGATTGTTTGTAGAATGAAGTATGCGTGTAGGTGTAAGAGGGGCACTAAAGGGACCAAAATGAATGTATAGAGAGACTAGAATACGTTAATTATGTTATGATCGTAGAAGTGGTATACTGGTGTACTCGGACACGGCAAGCCTGACGAGTAATAGGTAAACATGACAGCCACGTAAGAATATTTGGACAAATGATATGTATGTAAATTTAAAAAAAGGTGAAATGCGATTAGAAGGACTAATAAATACATAGAAAAAAAGCAGAGGGATTCCTCCAACTGATGGTTAGTAACAACAAACCGTCGCATACTTACGGCTTTCATATTGGCTTGCTGAGAATGTGTGGCGGCTAGGAACCTGTTGGATCACCGTGTGTGTCTTTCTCTGGAGGCGTCTGCTCTTTTATACTCATTCGGTCGCTTGCACTGTCCTCAGAATGCTGATTTATCTCCCCAAATCAAAGGCCGGCAGTTGTGGCCATTGTGTGCTTTACTTTCCGCCCTCGCCGCTTCCTGGTACTGAGTTTGCTGCAGCGTTTCCGCATGTCGGCACTGAGCGGTATAACTAACGGACGCCATACGTTCTACTGCCGCATCGAGGAAGAAGAACTGTACAATGTGTGTGTCAATAGGGAGGCGACGCAACACATATGCAATGGAAACAAATGTAGTGCAGTTAAAGCTGCTATTTGAAATCAGTAATAGTGTTCAGATGTGTGTGTTGAAAACCATTCTCCCCTGAAGCAACATGCTTGTCGTTAAATGTAACTCTCTTTTCTTATTAGTTAACAGTTAGTTACTTGTTTAATGTAGCCGCCATCTCTCATTGTGTTGACAAGTTCTGTTTAGTTTATGTGCCCTTGTCCCATTTTGTAATTCGTACATTATAGTCCTGTATGGAGTTTTTCCCTGATCGTATTTTTCTGTGTTTGATCTCTGATTCCACTCACTTTCCTTAAAATTTTAATTTCTGCCGAATGTATTCTTCTTTCGTCTTTCGAAATTCATGATTCATTTGTGTTTCTTGTTGTAGGGATAGAAATAATCTGTCAAGTTTTAGTTTTGTATCTTCCACTCTCATGTCAACTACTCTCACTGTATTGTATCTTAAATCAGTTGGAACTTGTTTAATTTGAGAGTGATTTCGCTTTAATATAAATTCCTAATATCACAGACTACATACCCACTCTACTGGTTGTTTGCCCATTAATATTTCTAAATGTTTGGAAATATTTTACAGGTCTTTGACTTTGTTTACTTTGCTGAAGGTAGGAGATTGTCGTTGTTATATATTTGGTTTAAGAGAAGAATTACATATCTACTCGGGTCTTCTGATACCTGAATACAAATGTGGTAGTCGAAAAAAAGTAGAAGATTTATTTGTGTGCATGTCTCCACCTTGTATTTCTGTTTTGTTTATCAGTGTCCTTGTCTGACAACTTGGTTAACTTCACGTTTACAGCGCCTGACACTATGCTCTATATGTAATCGACTACACTAAGGGAAAGGTAACATTTAGAAAAACAGAGATAAAATAAGGTGCAGATGTGTTAGTAAATTCTTCCGTCGCTGCTTGGAATAACGTGTTAGTAATTATGTATGAAAAACTTAAAGTTTTAATGCATTGGGAGCCTGCGACCGAGCTGAATTACGTAAGAGACAAAAATATTTCATGATGGTTTGTATGCTTCCTCACACAAATTCTGCGTAAACATATATGGAAAGAGCTAGAACAAAGGCAATGTATATTGCTGAGAATTTTTCTCTCGAAATTTTGAATCAAGAAATATGCTGTTTCCTCCAGCCGTCGACATTAGCCTGCCATCACCGCTGAACAAATCTTAATGCATGGCTGGGGCATTTTGGTTGTTGCTGGTAATGTAAGTAAAGGCGGTTTACGCATAAATGAAACACCGTATACCGTGTGTGCTGTACTTAACAACATAAAGGAAAGTTCCAGCTCTACTCAGATTGGGCATAAAACATTTTAAACCACTGTCAAGGAAAAGTATAATGATAATAAATGACAATGCCCCTAATCACTAAACTAAGGTTTCTTTTTTAAATTCAGTTATTGACCTTTAGGTCATTACACTTAGAAATTTGTTTCCTCAGCGTTATTCCCTAAGATTCACTAACAGATTTTATGATTGCATTAAGCAGGTAGAATAAGGTATGTATCAAGAGTGGGGACAAGACGAAACTCAATAACTTATGTAGAGGTTTTTATCCAAGGAAAATCCTGTTCAATGAAGTCCTTATAATCATACCTTATGTATAGGTGTAATACATATCTTCTTGTCACAGTCACTGCTGCTGTAAAGTGCTTCATGTATCATCATAGATGTGCAAGGAGACCTTATCTGTGTATGTGTGTGTTTGTGTGTGTGTGTGTGTGTGTGTGTGTGTGTGTGTGTGTGTGTGTGAGAGAGAGAGAGAGAGAGAGAGAGACTGGTTGTGGCAACAGTATCAGTAGCTGTGTCAGTATTAGTATGATGTCTGAGAAACGTACAGCAGTTGCTGCAATATATATGCAGGGCTATTACAAATGATTGAAGCGATTTCATAAATTCACTGTAGCTCCATTCATTGACATATGGCCACGACACACTACAGATACGTAGAAAAGCTCATAAAGTTTTGTTCGGCTGAAACCGCACTTCAGGTTTCTGCCGCCAGAGTGCTCGAGGGCGCAGTGAGACAGGAGCCGAGAAAGCGTATGTCGTGCTTGAAATGCACTCACATCAGTCAGTCATAACAGTGCAACGACACTTCAGGACGAAGTTCAACAAAGATCCACCAACTGCTAACTCCATTCGGCGATTGTATGCGCAGTTTAAGGCTTCTGGATGCCTCTGTAAGGGGTAATCAACGGGTCGGCCTGCAGTGAGCGAAGTAACGGTTGAGCATGTGTATCTGGACATGCTGGAAAATTGGCTCATGCCACAACTGGAGACCGACAGCGGCGACTTCATCTTTCAACAGGATGGTGCTCCACTGCACTTCCACCATGATGTTCCGCATTTCTTAAACAGGAGATTGGAAAACCGATGGATCGGTCGTGGTGGAGATCATGATCAGCAATTCATGTCATGGCCTCCACGCTCTCCGGACTTAACCCCATGCGATTTCTTTCTGTGGGGTTATGTGAAAGATTCAGTGTTTAAACCTCCTCTACCAAGAAACATGCCAGAACTGCGAGCTCGCATCAACGATGCTTTCGAGCTCATTGATAAGGACATGCTGCGCCGAGTGTGGGAGGAACTTGATTATCGGCTTGATGTCTACCGAATCACTAAAGGGGCACATATCGAACATTTGTGAATGCCTAAAAAAACTTTTTGAGTTTTTGTATGTGTGTGCAAAGCATTGTGAAAATATCTCAAATAATAAAGTTATTGTAGAGCTGTGAAATCGCTTCAATCATTTGTAATAACCCTGTAACACATTATTCGACACGGACGATTCAGTATTGATAAAAAAAATAGGTACGACTCTATTTGTCAGCTTACAGCGCAATGGCGAAAGTTAACGCGAAAAAAGTTTATTCAGGTTCAGACGCGACGACTTCACAATAACCTCATCGGATATATCGAAAACGAGAAGGCACAAAGGGAATAGAGACGGACCACAAGCTTTGATAGGGCAAGTATATGGTAGGAAATCAGCAAATCCCTTTCGAACGAACTCGTCCACGAATCTACTTACTGCAGTTTAGGGACGTCACAGGAAACCCCAGTTCGGATGACGACACGGGGATTTCAACTTCGACGCTCGCAAATACGAATCCAGTGCCTCAGCCCTGTACACCCTTTCTGGGTTGACTGTATGCAAGACATTAAAGGATGGGGATCCTGTGATATCCTTGCATGCATTGTGTCTGTGACGTCAGTCTGTTTCACCATCTCTGTGCCTTCTTCGTCCACTTAATATGGTTGCGAAGAGACAAGGTACACTAAGTGACAGAATTCCTGAGACCCCCTCGCCTCATCGTTACGCTGAACTCTCAGTTGACACAGCATAACATACAAGGGGACGAATTGTTTGCAACATATTTACTACAGGCGTGAAGTCAAAATACTATACGAACATTCTGAGACTGTTTTAGATTATGTGCTGGACGGTATTGCCGCTGATTTATTTACATCTTAAGTTTATTTGACGTGTTCAAAAAAGCGCTATTTAGTATGCACTGTACTGATGCATGAATTTCAACTTAGCCTTATAACGTTACGAGAATCGTCTTTTTCCATAGGATAAATTTTTCAGCAATTGGCAGGGTACACGGAATTAGCTTCACGCAACTACGTCGGAAGTATGTAAGTGTACGAGCAAGGGTTGATACATCACAAAATCCAGATCACATACCTTCAGTGCCGCAATTAAGTCTATACAATTGACAGAGGCAGAAAAAGGAGGTACTAACAAGTATGCAATCAGGAATGTTTTTCATCTTTAGATCTACAGGTTACAAAAGAAAGGTAGTGACAAAAATAATCGTGGAAAAGTTGTCTTGGGGTTCCTTTACTGATTATGACCCCATAATAAAACAATAATATTAAAACCGTAAAATAAATATAGTGTTGTTGTTCTCTCGACTTCAGAATGTAATAAAATTCCTTTAATAAAGAAAAGAGAATTAATTTTGGACATGTGTTACTGATTGAATAAAAAAGTTTTCACACTTGAGAAAATTTGGAAGCCTTCTTCTGGTCATTACGGACGAATGTAACTATATTTGAAGCAATACATTCATATTCTACTTAAATAAAGTCAGTCCTCTGTAACTAATTATCATAAAGTAAGGATCATCTTCCAAATGAGTAAAAGCCAATTGTCTATTCATTTTTGAGGAAATTCATATTTGTCCATGTGTTCGTTTTTCCCTTTCTTGACGCGTTCCGTTGCTGATCACACACCATTACCATTTAAAGAACCATAGTAACGAAACGGACTGCTCTATGCTTACTGATTTTTCATTGTAACTATTGTCAAATAACTAGTGTGATGGAGAGCAAGTGTGAGGATTCTTTGATCGTGTCGTGCAGCATACTGCCAAAAGTTTTTCGATGACTCTCATCCCACGCAAACCGAAAATATTCACCTTCAATACAGCACAAACATTCCGAGGATGTAGCATCTCGGTTCTCAGCAATGTATTTTGTACATGCGATGTAGCAAAGCGCAGATTTTTTTTTTTCAATTGGGTATGGCATGCGGTTAGGTTGCACCAGTTCTCGATCGTTCAGACAGCACGCTTTCGCCTTCTCAGTGATGACAGTCGGTGACTGAGATAATACCTTATGTCACGCACTGCTCCGCAAACAAATCTACGCGCGTCCGACATGTCGTTTCCGCATTTGTGGCGGGCGACTTTTGCACTGAGCTTGATTCTACGCAGTTTTTCGGTCGTGGGGCTTATGTCACTGGCTATCAGACACCCTCGTGAGCGAACCCATGAAGGCAGGAACGTCTGGTGAAAATTTCGCCACAGTCCGTCGTATCCACCTTTGTCTCCCTTTGTTCAGTGAGGTTTCCACATGAGGTCATTGTCAAGATTGTGTATACTCTCTTGTTAAGATGCTGTGAGGTGCTGGACATAATGGCGCGCAAACTAAATTCTAGGAGGTTTTTCTGAATGTGCTCGTATTCTGGAGGAATCGTCACCAGGTGTATCGTTGGTGCTAGACTAGTTGGTCTCGTGATGGCTAAGAGACACCGAAGAATTTGTGCTTTCTGAGACGCTATTTCTTTTGTCATTTGTTTGATGAGGAGCGCCGCGCAGGTGTGTCGGACGCTAATGAGCCCAAGGCTGCCCCATGAGTGAGTCAGGGTAAGTGTCGCAAACTGTACCATAAAGATTTTTCCTACGGAGAAGAGATCACCTGAATGACCGCTGGATATTAGTTGCCAAAGCTTCAGGGAGAGTGAGTTCTTGGGCTAATGAAGTTCATTTTGCTTGCGATGGAGGCATGAACTGTTTGAACCTTTGCAGGAGGTTCAAGTTGTCGTGGTGCTAATCTAGAGTTGCCCTACTGCGATTTCAGAGGTCCACACGTTTCCTAGGTATGATGCGGCCAGGTATAGCCTGTCAGAGAACGGTGCGAGGTCTGTTACTTGGTCCAGGTCACTTCTGGAGTTTCGCCAAAGTACTCACTAAGGGAAGTGTGGTAGTCTTCCTGCTACTGATGTGAGTGCCAGACGCCTTCGTCTAGATTTTAAGTAAGTCTTCCAGGGGAGGCAGGTCATGTTGGAAAGGCACGTCTTCAGCATATGCTGTGCATCAGATCAATGTTTTCTGAACCGTTAGTGCCCTAACTCTGTACGGGATGAGAAATGGTGGTTCAGTGGCTATGGCGTACAGAGCCATCGATAGGGGGCATCTTTTGGGAATAAAACGGAGAATTTGAAAACATGGCACGGAGTTTTGTAATATGAGCACCATATCCCACCCTCTTCAACACTTTATTAAAAACTCATGGCACAATTAAACGCTTTCAAAAAGTCTTACAGTTGCTTCTGCAGTTGCGACCTCTGCTACGTAGCATATCATGTCTCGCTTTCTATAAATGTCTGGTTAGTGCAGTAAATGGGAGTTAGCTCTAAATGTCCAAAAACGCAAGTTAATGTGGATGAGTAGGAACAACAAATCCTTAATGTTCGGAAACAGGATTAGTAGTATCCAGCTTCACACAACATGTCGTTTAAATATCTGGGTGCTATGTTGGAAAGCGATATGAAATGGAACAGGCATGTGAGGACTGTGCTAGGGAAAGAGAATGGTCGGTTTATTGGGAGAATATTAAGAAAGTGTGTTTCATCTCTACAGGTCGAGTTAAAGGAAGTCATAGAAGCAGTCCGGAGGCGGGCTGCTAGATTTGTTACTGGTAGATTCGATCAACATGTAAGTGTTATTGAGATACTTCGTAAACAGAAATGGCAGTCCCTGGAGAGAAGGTGGCGTTCGTTTAGAGGGACCTTTTTGAGGAAATTTAAAGAATCGACATTTGGCCCTGACTGCCGAACGATTCTATTGTCACGAACGCAAACTGCGGCGAAAGATCGTGAATATAAGATACTAGAACTCACGGCGCATAGACGTACAGTCGTTTTTCCCTCGCTTTATTTAGGAATGGAACGGGAAAGGAAATTGTTAGTGGTTGTACGGAGTACCCTCTGTCAAGCACTGCACGGTGCTTTTCGGAGTAGCTATATAGACGTACATGTAGATGCAGATACGATGCAGTTATAATGCTTCTACGAGGAATGGCAGAATGTTGCTTGCTGCCTAAAGTCTCCCCCAACAGAGGTTCGATAGGACTCTCGTCCACGAACGTAATGATTCCGAAATCTGCATTAAGCAGCGTGACAGGCCACAGCTTGCAAACATGCGTTTCAGAGCTTTCGGTGCTGTTGCGTCTCGCCCAACGTTATTAACAACAGCTTGAAGGGACTGTTTGAGCATGTCTTAATAGCACTGGTGGAATTCTGCTCCGAATCCATCACGTCCTGTTGACTTTTCCTTCGATGCACGGAAGGTTGCTTTCTCAAATTCGTCCATCATGAAAGGTTCTTCTAGAGTGACACTATCTGCCTCTATCAGATGTTCTTGGGCTATGCTTAGCAGTGCGTCACCACCCCTGTTCTCGTTATTTTGTCTGTCACACCGGGTACTGTAATAAGGGTAGGCAAAGTTCACAATACCCTTACGGGTATCTACTCGCTGACCGGATTCATTCATAACTTCGGTGATTAGACGAGCTTTTTGTCGGCGTGTGAGGCACGAAACATTGAGCAACGATACTCCAGAATGAGATTTTCACTCTTCAGCGGAGTGTGCGCTGATATGAAACTTCCTGGCAGATTAAAACTGTGTGCCGGACCGAGACTCGAACTCGGGACCTTTGCATTTCGCGGGCAAGTGCTCTACCAACTGAGCTACCCAAGCACGACTCACGCCCCGTCCTCACAGCTTTATTTCTGCCAGTAAAGCAGTAAAGCTGTGAGGACGGGGCGTGAGTCGTGCTTTGGTAGCTCAGATGGTAGAGCACATGCCCGCGAAAGGCAAAGGTCCCGAGTTCGAGTCTCGGTCCGGCACACAGTTTTAATCTGCCAGGAAATTTCAACAACGATACTATTTCTTTGAGTGCTACGTATTTTGGTAGAGACTGCACAGACTCTAGAGAGATGCTTCCACTATATGTCATTGATTTTACCCTTAAAATACTTTAGCTTTGCATATGTTGCAGTCATGGATCCTGGGGCGACAGAAGACTCAGTTCGATCGTCTTAGTTGACCCAGAGGCATATTGGTGACAGGGGTACGATGAGCATTAGGCACTTCCAAGGTGGATTTTCAACATCTCCGACGTACTCGTTTAAACACTAGCAGTCACTGTTCAATAAGTGCTTAGAATGGTAGCTTGCAGGCTTGCAGTTAACAATTACTTTCAACCGAATTAGGATCAGTCAGATCGCGTTATCAATATTTGAAGTGGAGATATAGTTAATTTTTCACCCACTGACCTAATTTGTCAACAGTACATCATTACGTATTTTATTTCATTAGCATGTGTTTGAATGTACTCAGTGTCGTTTACTTCTGTTAACATCCAATGTCATTCTTGTTAGCCAGCCAGGGTGGCCGAGCGGTTCAAGGCGCTTTAGTCTGGAACCGCGTGACCGCTACGGTCGTAGGTTCGAATCCTGCCTCGGGCATGGATGTGTGTGATGTCCTTAGGTTAGTTAGGTTTAAGTAGTTCTAAGTTCAAGGAGACTGATGACCTCAGATGTTAAGTCCCATAGTGATTAGAGCCATTTTTTTTCATTCTTGTTATTTTATAATAGATCTATAGTTATCTCGGAAATCATCTCTTATTCGAGAAGGTACCATTGCCTGATCATTTATTAATTTATTTCGTTAATGTGAGAGATAACGGAAGTGTTTTGGAGTTTAATGCATCGTATCAACTTCATCTTCAGTGATCGGGCTCCAAAATGAGATATTTGCGTATAAATTTTCCTTTGCGTCGAATTTCGCACTGCTGTAGCTGAAGGGTCGGTGTGGGCCGTAGAATATATCGATACAAGAAGTACAATGTAAGTGTTGCCACATTGTCTTCTCAGCGGACACATTGTAACATCTAATATTTAACAATGGATGGATAGCTCCTTATCTTCTGTCACTCTGGACACAATTTTCTTCCATTCACGTAATAAATCCACATGTGTCGTAAGTTTCGATGGTCCGCTCCATCTCATTGCGTTTCACGAAATAAGAACCGACGGATTAACGTTGTATTGAGCTAAACGAAAGCACTTTGGCGTAAAATAGATAAGTATTTTCATTTGCAGCATGTGTCATGTCTGTATATGTGACAGATGGTGAAACTGAAAAAAGCTATGTATTTGACGTAAGTAATTTTCATATAACTTGATGTAGAGTTAACCCGTGACTTGAAGTAAATTACGTGACTGGATCTGGTTGTGTGTGAGTAAAAATAACTTACGAGAGTTTTTCGCCTTTATGTAACACCATTCTAATGTTCAGTTTCTTCTGACCGCAATGTATGTTACAGAATAATAGCTGCACTGTGCACAGCTTGCGCACAATGATGATAGCCCGTAAGCATTCAGCATTATTATGTGAGTCTGCAGTATAATTCTTCATCTACATTTCAGATATACAATCCATCATGAAATATGTCGCAGAGGTATCATGTATTGTACTCTATAATGATTATCTTCCTTCCCCATTCAAAGATGGAATGTCAGGAAGTTAGTTCAAATTTAGGAAGAAGGTACAAAGGTCTGGAATAGAACCGTGCCTCTCAAAACTCTGCAATTTTCAAAATTATCGTCGGGTTAGAGAGAGATTTACCCGATGACATAACATATTATACGAGTATTTGATTATTGTTTAAAGGACAACCGCAAAAATATGCATCTCATTATGCTGTAAGAAGACAACCGCAAAAATGCGCGTCTGATTATGCTGTAAATATGATATTCAGGGAGTACGTTAAAGTTCAAGTGAAAAGGTTAAATAAAAAAATGGTGAGCTACTGTAGTGGATAGGTCACGAAAAAACGAGCTTTAAAACCTTGCTATGACCAGGACTGTAGCGCTACAGGTATATGTACTGTACTAAGAGTGTATCTATAATCATCTCAGCACGGGAAGGGAGAAAGAACGGTCCATCACCACTACAGGTCAGTTTCACTAACGTACGTCTCTTGCTCGACTCTAGACGATCCTGTAAGCACAATAATTGCTGAACTCATGGAAGAAAGTGCACGGATTTCCGGAAAACAGGTTAGTTAAAACATCTCCAATTTTCACGCTTTATACACTCCTGGAAATTGAAATAAGAACACCGTGAATTCATTGTCCCAGGAAGGGGAAACTTTATTGACACATTCCTGGGGTCAGATACATCACGTGATCACACTGACAGAACCACAGGCACATAGACACAGGCAACAGAGCATGCACAATGTCGGCACTAGTACAGTGTACATCCACCTTTCGCAGCAATGCATGCTGCTATTCTCCCATGGAGACGATCGTAGAGATGCTGGATGTAGTCCTGTGGAACGGCTTGCCATGCCATTACCACCTGGCGCCTCAATTGGACCAGCGTTCGTGCTGGACGTGCAGACCGCGTGAGACGACGCTTCATCCAGTCCCAAACATGCTCAATGGGGGACAGATCCGGAGATCTTGCTGGCCAGGGTAGTTGACTTACACCTTCTAGAGCACGTTGGCTGGCACGGGATACATGCGGACGTGCATTGTCCTGTTGGAACAGCAAGTTCCCTTGCCGGTCTAGGAATGGTAGAACGATGGGTTCGATGACGGTTTGGATGTACCGTGCACTATTCAGTGTCCCCTCGACGATCACCAGTGGTGTACGGCCAGTGTAGGAGATCGCTCCCCACACCACGATGCCAGGTGTTGGCCCTGTGTGCCTCGGTCGTATGCAGTCCTGATTGTGGCGCTCACCTGCACGGCGCCAAACACGCATACGACCATCATTGGCACCAAGGCAGAAGCGACTCTCATCGATGAAGACGACACTTCTCCATTCGTCCCTCCATTCACGCCTGTCGCGACACCACTGGAGGCGGGCTGCACGATGTTGGGGCGTGAGCGGAAGACGGCCTAACGGTGTGCGGGACCGTAGCCCAGCTTCATGGAGGCGGTTGCGAATGGTCCTCGCCGATACCCCAGGAGCAACAGTGTCCCTAATTTGCTGGGAAGTGGCGGTGCGGTCCCCTACGGCACTGCGTAGGATCCTACGGTCTTGGCGTGCATCCGTGCGTCGCTGCGGTCCGGTCCCAGGTCGACGGGCACGTGCACCTTCCGCCGACCACTGGCGACAACATCGATGTACTGTGGAGACCTCACGCTCCACGTGTTGAGCAATTCGGCGGTACGTCCACCTGGCCTCCCGCATGCCCACTATACGCCCTCGCTCAAAGTCCGTCAACTGCACATACGGTTCACGTCCACGCTGTCGCGGCATGCTACCAGTGTTAAAGACTGCGATGGAGCTCCGTATGCCACGGCAAACTGGCTGACACTGACGGCGGTGGTGCACAAATGCTGCGCAGCTAGCGCCATTCGACGGCCAACACCGCGGTTCCTGGTGTGTCCGCTGTGCCGTGCGTGTGATCATTGCTTGTACAGCCCTCTCGCAGTGTCCGGAGCAAGTATGGTGGGTCTGACACACCGGTGTCAGTGTGTTCTTTTTTCCATTTCCAGGAGTGTATTTGTTCGATAGTACTGCAGTCATGCAGTAAATTGCCAGACTTTGTCTTTCTAGATTACCAAAAGGCGTTAATTATGTCACGCCGTCGACTGATGGTCAAAATATGACTGCTATGTCTAGAGATGTGTGGCTGTCAAGAGGAATATTTTAATGATAAAATGAGTTTGCTATAATACAGGGAGCGTTATTTATACGTCATTTCGCACAAGATTAGGTTCTGTAAGGAAGACAAAACTATAATTGTGGAGTACCCTCAACGTCGCAATGTACAGTTACTTGCGCTGTGTAAACGTACACGTGCACGTAGGAGGAGCCTTAAGGGGAAGTAGGGTGGGGGAGTTGTTGTACTAGAATGTGAAACGTAATGGCAAATTAAAAGCGTACAGCGGACCGAAATCTGAACTCAGATGCTTGCGTTTCACTATCAGTGTTCTTACCGAGCCTTCCAGACAAGACTCAGTACACGTACTCATGCGTCAATTCTGTTTGGTCTTCTCTTCTGTTTCCCAATATTCATAGAAACTTTCTTACGTATGTCACTGGAACTGCTCTCTTAGAAGATCATATTTCATACAGAGAAGGGTTAACTACAGCCATTTGGTTCTTTTCTAGTTTGAGGTATGCATGTTGATGTAATATGAGCACTGATGGGGGCTAGTTAATGAA
This sequence comes from Schistocerca americana, assembly GCF_021461395.2. Taxonomy (NCBI): domain Eukaryota; kingdom Metazoa; phylum Arthropoda; class Insecta; order Orthoptera; family Acrididae; genus Schistocerca; species Schistocerca americana. The sequence continues at coordinate 489,554,386 of NC_060126.1, read as the reverse complement.
TGTATGCACCGTATATTATAATAATTGTTGCGGTATATATTCAGACATGAAACGACTGACAAATAAAGGCGGAAGCCGACCTTAGTCGAAAAAGTAACATGTTTACAAACTTACAGAAAATTCGGGAATGAGATTTTCACTCTGCAGCGGAGTGTGCGCTGATTTGAAACTTCCTGGCAGATTAAAACTGTGTTTCTGTTTACAGAAAATTACAAAAACTTCTTCCACAGAAACTACGCTATCAGAAGAACTGTCTAGACAAAACCAGTTGGATTCCTTAAGTCGTACACCAAACTGTGCGCATACAAGGCAATCACGTTGGTGGGCTCAGAGTGTACGACGGCGAGGTCTTTGCGGAAGTCCGAAGGGTCACTGTGTAATTGTCTTCACGCGTAGGCGGCTGTTCTTTATACTTTTAGAATCCTGTCCTGTCACTCCATTAGAGAAATGCAGAGTGGCGGTCGGGGTGAAGAGAGGGAAAGAGAGAGAGACAAGAGAAAGTCATTGCCACCATGTGGTTTACCTTCCGCCCTCAGCAGAACGCCGTGAAGAAGCTGTCCTGGTGTTTCCGCATAACGGTCCTCGCGGCTAGCACCGAATTGTGACCTGCGACACTGAAGGACGTTTAATGTTCCGCCGCTGTATCGCAGAAACGACAAACCAATAAAGTGACGTTCAAGTCGGGAGTGGCGGAGCGTATATCCAGTGGGAAAAACAAGTACCGAATTTACAGCAGCTGGTTGAAATCTGTATTGAAATTTAATTTTGCGTAATATAGAAAATTTTTGTTATGTTTGTCTTCTCTGCAGCTATTTATTTCTCGGTCGACCTTTATTTCTGTTAGCTGAACATATACACTGTTCTCCCAGTCCGCTGAGAACCATCGAGTTTACATATCCTTGGCTATTATTTCATTTATAGAGTGCAGTCCTACACGAAGTTTTGATTCACCTGGCGCGAATTATCGATAACTGGCGCCGATGTGCCAAAGATGCACGTGCGCATGAAGACGAGCTCTTTCAAGTTGTGTTAGGTGGAACCGTGGCCAATGGACTGTGGGTTATTGCAGCGCTCGCCAGAGGGAGCCACCGGCGGAGCGAGTTAGGTCCTGGAAGACGGCGCACCAGGGAGAGGGTTCATGGCGGGGGTATGACAACAGAGTATAAATATGTATGGAGTGAGCATAGCCCACAGCCGAGTGCCGTGAGGCCCCCACCTGCCCGCATTGTAGGCAAGCGCACTTCCTCCGGCAGTGCCCTAACCTTCAATCCCCTCCCTCCTGCAATACCTGCAATCTCCCCCATCCCACTTACTCCCAAAAGTGTAAAGCCCGACCCCCTCCGAACACTCCTGAACGCACCGTCCCTGTCCGTCCTCTGGACGCCCCCACCCCTCCTGGCAATTCCCTTCGCCCACCCCCTACCGCTGAGGACATCATCAGATTCCTCACCATCGCCCTTCAGAATGTTCATCCTTTTCAGCGCCCCCACACTCTCCAACAGATATCCCTCGCCACCCGTTCCATTTTGCAACTTAAAATGTACGCCACTTACTCCAACAACCAGGCCCATTTCACCTTCTCCCGTCTTGACACCCTTGTCTAAATCCCTGACATGGCGCAACAGCACCGTATCCTTTTCAACAATATCCGCTCCCTTCCCGCCAACAAGAACCTCTTCCTGCACACCCTTGCCACCCACCATGTGGATGTCTTCCTCCTCAATGAAACCTTCCTCCAACCCCACCACACCGTCCACACTTCGCCTTACCTCCTCCACTGCTCCGATAATCCCCTCCTGATTGCGCGTGGCGGAGTTGCCATTGGTCACCACCGCCAGATTCCCGTTCGGCTCCAACCTCTCCTTCCCGACCCCACCGAAAACCTGATCCTTAGTCTCTTCTTCCCCGGCCTTACCGTTACCTGCGCCACCATCTATGTCCGCCCCAACGCCCCTATTCCCTTCGAATTCCTCTCCCACATTGACCGAACCTTCTCCTCCTACGTGATCGCCACCGACCTCAACATCCATAGTCGTTCCGCCGCCCAGTTACGGCGGTGGCATCAGTTCCTCTCCTCCGTTCAAGGTGACCTCATCCCCATCCCCCAGCACACCTGTCCCAAATCCAACTCCACTCCCGATGTTACCCTTTCCTCCCCCACCCTCCTTGGCCGCATAATGGTAGATGTCCTGGAGCCTATTGGTAGCAACCATCTCCCTGTCCTCCTCACCATTTCAGATGGTCGTCGCCCCCGCCCCGACCCTCGCAATGACCCTCCCCCTAAGTACGTCCATGACTATCCCTGTGCCAACTGGATAGCCTACCGGGATACCCTTTCCACCCAGGTCGATAGCCACCCCTCCACCTACCACCAGCCTGACGATGTAACCCATGCCACCTCCTTTCTCCAGCAGACCTTGTCTGAGGCCGTGGAGGCCCATGTCCCTACTATCGCCATCCACCCCCAACATCCTACCTTACCCCCACAGGCCGTCATCCTCCTCCATGAATCCCACCGTCTCTACCGTGCCTTCCTCCGCACGCGTGACCTGGACACACTACGACGCCACTGGCAACTCCGGCGACACATTCGTAATTTGCTCGCAGCTAAGAAACGCCGAGACTGGCGACAGACATGCACCCGTTTAAATGCTACCCTACCTATCAACTCGTCCAAGTTCTGGTCAGCCTTCCATTGCCTTACCGGAAGTAAACCCTCCCCCTACTATCCTCTTCTCCATGATGATCACCCCTTCCCTGACACCCTTAGTAAGGCCAATCACTTTGCCTCCTACGTCTCCGATGTGTTTTCCATCCCCGATGATCCCCAGTTCGATTACTCCCTTTTCCCGGATGTCCGCGATCGAACTGACACCTCGCACCCGGTTTCCAGTACTTGGACAACATTGCACACACGGAACTCAATGCCCCTATCACTACATAGGGTCTTATTGCTACACTCTGCACAAAACGCAACGCCGCTCCTGGTCACGATCATGTCACCTACCGTCACCTTCGTCAAGCTCCTGTCGCTTTCCTCTCCACTCTGGCCAGGCTCTACAATGTAGTCCTGTCCACCGGTTACTACCCTGGCCTGTAGAAAACCTCCCGTATCCTGATGTTCCTTGAACCTGGCAAACCGCCGTCCGCTGTTTCCTCCTACCGTCCCATCAGCCTTACCTCGATCTTCAGCAAGGTCCTGGAATCTATCTTCACCCGATGCATCCACCAGCATCTCTGCCAGCACCGCCTCCTTCCCGTTACCCCGTGTGACTTTCGGCCGTCCTTCTCTTCCGATGACCTTCTCCTTCACCTCACTCATCTCCTTTCCGACCGGCTTAATTCCCATCGCTCCACGATCTTCCTCTCCCTGGACCTCGAAAGTGCTTATGTCCGCTTATGGCATTCCGGTCTCCTCTTCAAGCTCCAAACCTTCGCCCTTCCCATTAACTACGTCCGTCTGATCGGCTCCTTTCTCTCCCACCGTCCTTCCTACATCACCATCCATAACACGGATTCCTACACCTTTTTCCTCTCCGCCAGTGTGCCCCAAGGCTCCGTCCTCTCCCCCCTTCTGTACCTTTTGTACACAGTGGACATGCCGCCGCCGTCATCCCCCGACCACCTTCTCCAGTTTGCCGATGACACCGCCTTCCTTGCCATTGCAACCACCCTGCAGCGCTCCCAACACCTTCTCCAATCCCATCTTGACCGGTTCACCGCTTGGTGCAACCAGTGGTTGCTCAAGGTCAATCCCTTGAAAACCCAGGCGATCATTGTAGGCAAACCACCCCTTCCTTCCGCCTCCTTGATTTCTATCTCACCATCTATGGCCATCCTATCGCCCTCACTCCCCCCCTCAAGTACCTTGGCGTCACCCTCGACCGTCTCCTCTCCTGGACTCCCCATCTCCTGACAACCCAAGCCAAGGCACGCTCCCGACTCCGTCTCCTCAAGCTCCTTTCCGGCCATACGTGGGGTCTGGACCCCTCCACCATCCTCCAAACCTATAAATCCCCCATCCGCCCTATCCTTTGTTACGCCCATCCGGCCTGGATCTCCGCCGCCCCTACCATTTATAAATTCCAACAAATCCTTGAATTCCATGCTCTCCGCCTCGCCTATCGCATCCGTCTCCCCTCCCCCACGTGGATCCTGTATGATCTCATCCCCTTCCCCCACCTCCTCCTTTTCCTTGAAAGGATACGGATCCTGTACACCTCCCTCAAACTCAATCCTCCTCATCCGCTTGTCTCACCCATCCTCTCCCACCCCCGCCCGCTGCCGCGCCTGTATTCCCACATCCCACCCGGTCTCCATCTCTCCACCCTCCTTACCCTCTCCCACGGTGGCTTCCGCCAGCTCCCCCTCCCTGATGATGTCCTCCTCCCATCCATCTACCCCTCCTACCAACTTTGATCCTCCCTCCCTCTTCCTGTGTCTGTTTGTTTGGGCACCCTCTCTCCCTTCTCTCCCCCTTCCCACCCTCCTCCCTTTCTCCCCACTCCTCCCCCGGGCTTCCCCTCCCCTGTCCCTCTACTCCTCCTCCCATCTCCTCAGCCATTGGCATCTTTGTTCTCCCCTCTTCACCCTCTCCACCACCCCTCACCCTTCTTCCCCTCTTGGCAGGTCCCCAGACTCGTACACGCTACGTGGACTTTCGCACGCCGGAGATCACCGCCATCAGTCTTCGTTTTGTGTTTTTAGTGTCCGCCGTCACGCTTCTACGTTCACTTGTGCCGTCGGATTCATCAGTGTTATGTGCGCCGTGTCAACGTGTTTTCAGTGTCGTTACCGTTGAGTGTGAACGTCTCCGTGTTTTTTGTGTATCTGTGACCACTATTTTTTGCCCATCACTATGTTCATTCTAATTCTCCATTCTGTGTACTGTTATTGTCAACACTGTGGCTGAAGAGCGGCGCAGCATTCCGCTGACAGCCTACCTGATTGTTCAGGTATTAAAATAACAATAAAGGAAAAAAAACATAGCCTACTGTTAACGTCAAACCGGGCTAGGCAGGTAGTATTTTGAATTCGATGCTTGTCTGCAATTTGTGGTAACAGCGGAACTTTAACATTACAAGTATGCACCTGTTTTTACATACGTTTCTACACGTTTTAGTCGCATAACAGCCATGGTGCGGTGTTGTTGTTGCTACGGATGTAAAGAGAAGTACGTGAAACGAGGACCAGTTACTTTTCATAGGTACGTACAAGAAATCTCTAATAGTGAATATCATATTGATGTGAGGCGCTATATATGTTTAAAAATATCGAGACGCGGTATTATAATGTCTTGTATTGTAGAGAAAATTTCTGCAATTTTTTTTGCCCATGTGCTTGCGATAGAGGTGCTAGATAAATTTGCAAGTGCGTTTAAGCTGCCAGTCAGTGTTTACGTATTCGTGCTACGTTCATCTGCAGATAAACTTTATATAAGACTGTGTGCTTTCAGGTGAATAAGTGCAAAAGAATGAAGCAGGTGGTGTACGTTGCTTATTTACAGTAACAATTTCACTGCTACAAATATGCTTTTCCCCCCTACCTGTGATGCATCGGCACCCAATAAAATGTCATTGTGACGTAATTAATTAGAACGGCGATTTGACAACTTAAATAAGTGCAATAGAAGACCTGAAAAGGTATTATTGGGTGTCACTTCCTTTCCCGCTTCCGAAAACCCGTAAGTAAAATGGAACTGAGCTATGATATTATGGCGAAAATCACAATACCCTTGCTTTTCACAACTTTAAAACTATTTCAGTTTCAGGTATAACATTGTTAAGATGTCTATAAATCGCATATACAAAGATTCGTGACATTTCTGAAGGTGATCTACCTGCTCTAACAAAGTAATAACACTCAAAACACGCTAAGCGCTATACCGACTAATATGCGCCGTTCCAATACCACGTGACTTCAGTAGCAGGAGATGTTGTGGACAGATTTCTTGTTCTGCGCATCCGAATGCTCACTCCACAGATAATTATACTCTATCGGTACGACAAGTGTTGTCTGCTGGCCCGCGAGAGTACGATGTATGATACGGCACGCAGCAGCTAATTTTGGCTCACGTAAATTGCCAACGACCGCACTCGAAGAAATTGTGGTGACAACCGCTGCATTAATCGGCGAGCTTATTCCTGGGATAAAATCCTGTGTCTTTCAAATGCGTAATCTCATATAGTCCCTGTTTGTTAGAACTCAAATTTGATGCTTATGTAATGTGTTGTTGGCTACGAAACACGTGGCACGTTGTACTGCTGTGGTACTTTGCTACGGGCAGCAGCAACCGTCCTAAAGCCAGACACTTCGCCAGTGTTTTGGACGACTGGTAAGTGGCTCGAAAATTCCGGCTCTGCACTTTAGGTAGCTACAAACTGCGTAAAGATTTGGTTGTGAAAAATTCACCAATCTGCTTAAGATAAAATTTAGGCTAATTTCTGTTGGCACTAGGGCCGTTTGGTTACGAGTAATAGACTACAAACCACTTAATGATTTGGAAATCGTCAGATCAAATAAGAGCTGGGGTCCATTAATTCCTCCTGTATTAAAACTTAAAATATGGACTAGGACGCGACATCTATATAAAAATTTTCGGAACATTTTTCAGGGACCAGTGTCCGTTTGCCTAGCTATATGTAAACCATTTTGACGTTTGGTTTCCTTTATATGTTAGATTTCCTGCCGTGGATTTCAATGTGAGGAAAAACTAATGGTCGTTATTTATCTTAGGTAATGCTATTGGTATCGCTTGTATCAATTAAGTAAATTAACTGCACGAGCGTTTGGGCATTAGTTGGCAGCCCTTTGAAGAGAATAAGGGGCCAGTGTTCAAATGGTTCAAATGGCTCTGAGCACTATGGGACTTAACATCTGAGGTCATCAGTCCCCTAGAACTTAGAACTACTTAAACCTAATTAACCTAGAACATCACACACATCCACGGCCGAAGCAGGATTCGAACCTGCAACCGTAGCGGTCGCGCGGTTCCAGACTGAAGCGCCTAGAGCCGCTCGGCCACTCCGGCCTTCTGGGCCACAGTTGTTCACTAGTTGTTGAAGTGTTGTTGTTTAGTAAATCTGTTCATATATTGAAACTTAGTTCATCGTCCACCGCTTAACACACCAGGATCCCTGTATCCTAATTGTCATACTTCAAAAAGACGCAAGTATGCGTGGCACGTTTGATTTAAAAGTGATTGTTTTCACTTTCCTTCAACATTTAATTTCACCCGATAATATTCTTAGTTTGCGATTCTAGGTCCAGGATTCATTTGTGATTGTTGCTGTACGGACAGATACTACTTTGTAAGATTTTAGCTATATATGTACTTAAATGCACCAAGCTCAGGAATTGATGTAGGAATTTTGATCCGGTTTTGACTAATAGATACCATGGTCGCCGAGGGAGGTTTCCGCCATAGCGGGAGAGAAAAACATTCCGCCGAGAACGCAGCAAACGAGACTTAATTCCCAATGGATTTGGTGGTTTAGAGCCGCCGGCACGGCAGCTCAGGGAATTTTGTCAGAGGCCCGGCTGTCCTCCGTAATTAAAAAAGAAAGTTGAGTGAACTTTAATGGGTGTCATATACGTCTACCTAGATCAAATGACGAGAATAGTGACGAAGAAGATAAAAAAGCCCAGAGTGTTTGGCTGGAAGCCGAAAGATTGTGAGCCCTGTCCTTTAACTCAGCTTTCACCTCTGAATAATACGGAAATAGGTATTTCGAAATCTAGGGACTATTCCAGCAAACAATGAGCACCGAATTATTGCCTTTCAAGTATCGTAATAAAGATGACTAATAACGAAAAGATAATTACATCATCATCAGGCTATAATGTGAGACTTCCAGTTTCAAACAATAAAACGTTTTAACCAATAGTTTTTCCAAAATCGTTTGCAAATTGCATAACGAAGACACATGGGGGTTGAAAATTTAAGTGTAGTTTCTTTTTTATGCTGTAACTGAAACTTTTTCCGAAAAATTACTTCAGATATTTTGCTTCGTTTACAAGCAGTATGTTCTTTGAGAAGAGCAGCAGATAACTCAATTTTCAGCATCCTGCCTTTCCTGAATCAGGCATTAATGTAGACAAGATTGTTTGCATGGCACAAGGAAGAAATTATATTAAGAGAAATACGGACGCCAGCCACTCAGAGCTAATGAAATAAATCAATGTTGATGGTCGAAATTTTATGTCGGAACGGACATGTACGATAGAATAGACACGTCATATCTACACAGCGAGGAAGTCTGCGGGAAAGGAGTCTACCACAAACAATTTCGGCAATGAGTCTAAGCAGTGTATCACCTTGCTTACAAAGCTTCATAACAGCAGTGCTGTACCCGAGCTAAACATGTACATCACGGCAGGTTTTTTTTTTTTCCTTCTTTTCGTTTATGACGCCTCAGCCAGCCTCCAATAGTACTGAATGTCTCACACACACGTACAACCATGATTTGCGTACAATATTTACTTTGGTTGTAAGGATGTTATTTACATTTAGATATGCTCCAATCATTGCGATGAGGCGTCACCCTAAACGCCAATGGAGTATGGAACACGTAACTTTCATTCCTCCAGGCAGTTTTTCTGCCACGCACTCCTTGCTTCGCTAAGGTTATGTGGAAGTCACGATATTGAGTTACTCAACATTGTTAACTGAAACTATTTCTTCACTCTATACAGTGACGCTCAAATGAAATACGCTACGCCACGCAAGTCGATATTTAGTATTACCTGTGTGATGTTGGGCTGGGTTCCTGGTATAAAGATATGTATGTGTGTCTGTGATGTGTATATGTCATTTCCTCCTAAATGTCTGTGGCGATTTTAGCGAAACTCGGCATACTAACCACTTCAGAAAGAAAAAATGTGTGGATAAGAGTCTCGGGCTGCCGGGGGGAGGGGTGGTGGAGGTAGGGAAGGAGACGTAAGACGCAGCCATTGAGAGAAGTACGATGAGGAGACAGAGAGGGATAGGAGGAGATGGACAGACAGAAAGAAGGAGAAAATGAACTGACAGAGCAGCAGAAAATGGTCACAGACAGGAGGGGTGGGTGGTATGGACAGGTGGAGGGGGCAGGAGGAGATCTACAGACTGAAGCGGAAAGATGGGAAGGTGTAGGATGTATTTAGTTGACTTGGAGTACATCAAACGTACGATCTGCAATTTGTCTCTTACTTGTGCTGTTCAATGTGACAATCAGGTAACGCAATGAACACCTCAGTGAGCCGATATTTTTGTCAACCAATGATCATGCCATACATCTGACATAGTCTCACAGTGTCCGGACCACAACTGCTGGCTCTGTGGATATTGAAGGAAGAGAGGCATTCAATTATTCGTGTTATGTCAAGCGAGAGAATACATATTCTGTGGAGAACGTCACCGCTGCTATAATCTTTACGAAGGACCTTATAACTCTGACAATGGACCTCACCTACTGCAAACTCTTTACTTTTCGTATTTTGGGAGGGCATAGTAAGAACAAAACGAAGAAAAAATGATGTGGTGAACATAGGCACTAAATTGCATGCCTTAAGAACTATGAGGCAAACAGCCTTGCCGCAGTCTTAACACCGGTTCCCGTCAGATCGCCGAAGTTAAGGGCTCTCGGGCTGGGCTAGCACGTGGGGGGAGCTAACTCATTGAGAAGTAGCGGCTCCGGTCTCGTGAACTGACATACGGCCGGAAGAGCGGTGTGCTGACCACATGCCCCTCCATATCCACATCCAGTGACGCCTCTGGGGTGAGGATGACACGGCGGCCGGTCGGTACCGTTCGGCCTTCCAAGACCCGTTCAGACAGAGTTTAGAGTTTAGTTGGGACTACGACCGCTTGTTCAGCAGAAGAGATTTGCTCCACAGTAGCAAGGACAATATGTGCTTAAAGCTCTTAAAATATGCATTTTGTAGCTACGTTTACTGGACATTAGTTCCTTTCTTTGGTCCATATTATGTCCTCCCAAGATATGGAAGGCAAAGAGCTTGCAGTGTGCAGCACGAAAGGTCTACTGCCGAAGTTACCAGAATGATTTTCGACTCGGTGTTATCCGGACCACAGTCCATTATCCCAGCCATCAATATACATATACGGGGTGGAAAAACCAAAATTAGCACAGCGGATATTGCGGAAATGGAAAGTGGTATTCACGTGCGGCTTTCGCAGAACTGGTTGTTAGACAATAAATTCATTGTATTAATACTTTGAATGTGTATTTTTTTGTACAAACAATCTTTTAAGTGTAAGAATACCTTTTGACATTAACAGACTAAAAGTAGTGTAAATTAGAACTTCAGTGGTATTTGTTGCAGGATTTTAGTGCGAGTTGTTTACGACACATCGTATTTTGAAAAGTTTCAACAACGACAATTTTTTGTGCCACTCAATCTGGATAGTTGCTAGGTACGATGTTATGATTGCTTTGAGTGTTCTGTGTGTTCCTTGAGTGAAATGAGACCTGCTAGTCAGTTAGCGTCTAACGTTCCAAGCAGTAAGTCATCAGTGGAAGGTGGGATTTATCAATGCAGAAAAAGCCATAGTGTATGGAGAGTGTTCGAAGAACGCAGTTCGTTCTTGTACGGTATATGCACCAACATATCCTAATACACGAGAACCACCTGGCCATTTATTTATCAGCCGTTTCAACCAGGTACGTGACAGTGGTACTGTAACACCTAGACAGCGTAACAGAAGGAAACTAGTGACAACAGAAGGGGGGAAATTAAATTTTCTGCTGCTGTTGCAATTGATCCGCACCTTAGCTCCTGCGCAAACGCAAGAGGAACTGGCATGAGTCAGACAATTGTCCTACGCATTTTCTGTCGACATAGGTTCCAACCCTATACCTCTCTGTCCATTAAGAACTGCCTGGAAACGATCATGAGAATCGCGTAAACTGCTGTACATGGGCCCTGCGACAGGATGCGGCTGATGTATTATGCGTTTTGTTTGGTGATGAGCCCACATTTACTAATCATGGCCAGGTAAATCGCCGAAAGCCGCACTATAGGTCTGTTGACAATCTCCATTGGCGTCGTCGGTTGGAACGGTAGCACAGTGTTGTGTGGGATAGTAAACCGTCAGTCCAAAGGCCCATTTTTCGTAGCCAGGTCACTGAAAGCGAACAAGTATCGCAGCCTCCAAACAGACCATCTTCCATGGATGCTAGGAAACGTTTCTCTGTGGACTAGGAGAAACTTATTGTAGCAACATGATGCTGTTCAGCCGATAGTGTACGAAGTATTACTGGATGTGCGTCACGAATTGTTTCCAAATCGTTGATTTGGATGCAGAGGACCTGTACCTCGGTCGGTCCCTTCAGAGGATTTGACCCTTATAGGCCATTTTCTGTGGCGAAAGCGGAAAGACGCTGTCCACAGGGACATACGAACAACACCCAATATATAACTGCAGCCTGTTTGGACATCTGCGCTCAAACGCTAGCACGTGTGCGGCAGTCGTCCCATACTAGACTGGAAGCATGTATTGCCGCTGCCGGTGGTCATTCTGAAGACAACCTGTGACGGTCAGTTTTCTCTTTACTGTCCGCCTTCTTATCTGGGTGGTTACATGCTTGCCTTCCATGCAGCGGGCCAGGGTTTGATTTCCGCCCAGGTTGGGGGTTTTCTCCGATCGTGGACTGAGTGGTGTGTAACCCTCATCACCAGCACGCTAGTCGCCCAAGATGGCGTCGACTGAAATAAGACTTGCACTCGGCGGACGAACTTCCCCGCCTGAGGCCTCCCGGCCGACAATGCCATACGCTCATCTCCATTTTTCTGGTTACTGGTCTGAATCTACATAACTAATGTGTGCACTTGTGTTGTTCTTTAGTGTGCGCTACCACGGGTATTATACAAGGGTCGGTGTAGGGGCATTTCAAAATACGATACCTCGTAAAAGACTAGCACTACAATCATTCCATTTAAAAATGTCCCGTATATGTTTGCACAAGAAATAGACTTGTATGCGTGTTTCGTTTATTATAACGCTTACGTATTTTAGACGCGTAAATACTACAAGTTATATTTATAACCTAATAAATACTTTCGAACAGAGAAATTAAGATCAATCGGATATTTTTTAACTTCGATCAAAACTCAGATCGTTTGGATATTTCCGATCATGGCACAAAAAATTCAGACTATTTAGATATTTAGAACATGGTGAAAAAGTGCAGGTCATTCGGACACTTTTCAACATGGAGCAAGTTTCAGATGTATCAGTTGGTTTTGAACATCGGACCAAAATGCTTGCTAGGATATCGTGTGAATCCGAGGTTGCGCTATTCGTCCACGAGACTCAGAGGGCCATAGACACGGGTTCCCAGGTAGATGCTGTGTTTCTTGACTTCCGCAAGGCGTTTGATACCGTTCCCCACAGTCGTTTAATGAACAAAGTAAGAGCATATGGACTATCAGACCAATTGTGTGTTTGGATTGAAGAGTTCCTAGATAATCTCTATGGAGAGAAGTCTTCGAAGTAAGAGTGATTTCAGGTATGCCGTAGGTGAGTGTCGTAGGACCGTTGCTATTCACAATATACATAAATGACCTTTTGGATAACACCGGAATTTCATTGAGGCTTTTTGCGGATGATGCTGTAGTATATCGAGAGATTGTAACAATGGAAAATTGTACTGAAATGCAGGAGGACCTGCAACGAATTCACGCATGGTGCAGGTAATGGCAATTGAATCTCAATGTAGACAAGTGTAATGTGCTGAGAATACAAAGAGAGAAAGCTCCTTTATCATTTAACTACAATATAGCAGGTCAGCAACTGGAAGCAGTTGATTCAATAAATTATCTGAGAGTAGGCATTAGGAGTGATTTAAAATGGAATGACCATATAAAATTAGTCGTTGGTAAAGCAGATGCCAGACTGAGGTTCATTGGAAGAATCCTAAGGAAATGCGGTCTGAAAACAAAGGAAGTAGTTTACAGTACACTTGTTCGCCCACTGCTTGAATATTGGTCACCAGTGTGGGATCCGTACCAGATAGGGTTGATAGAAGAGATAGAGAAGATCCAACGGAGAGCAACGCGCTTCGTTACAGGATCATTTAGTAATCGCGAAAGCGTTACGGAGATGATGGATAAACTCCAGTGGAAGACTCTGCAGGAGAGACGCTCAGTAGCTCGGTACGGGCTTTTGTTAAAATTTCGAGAATATACCTTCACCGAAGATTCAAGCAGTATATTGCTCCCTCCTACGTATATCTCGCGAAGAGACCATGAGGATAAAATCAGAGAGATTAGAGCCCACACAGAAGCATACCGACAATCCTTCTTTCCACGAACAATACGAGACTGGAATAGAAGGGAGAACCGATAGAGGTACTCAGGGTACCCTCCGCCACACACCGTCTGGTGGCTTGCGGAGTAAGGATGTAGATGTAGATGTAGAACTTAACAACCTTCAATAGCGACGCTGGTACAGGGTTGTCAGTACTAACAGACAAGCAACAGTGGGTGAAACAACCGCAGAAGTCAATGTGGTATGTACGACGAACGTATCCGTTATGGCAGTGGGGCGAAATGTGGCGACAATGGGCTGTGGCGGCAGACCGACGTGAGAGCCTTTGCTAACCCGACGTCATCCCTGCAGAGCCTCTCCTGGGCTCGTGACTATAATGGTTGAACTTTAGACGACTGGAAAGCCGTGGCCTGATCAGATGAGTCTCGTTTTCACATCACTGGCTACAAGGGTGTAGTGCCTACAGTGGGGCCTGCACTTCACCAGCAGTGAGGCTAAGGTGGACTACTACAGAAGAGCCTGTACCGCAACACCTTGCTTAGATAAGTAAATTCTTGTTCTTACTAACAAAGAACCCTGTTAATATATGTGTGCAGTCGTGTTGTAGAACGAAGATACCGGCCACCAAACTACATCCTCTCCTTGCTTCTCCTGGTACAAGACTCTACAGTGGTATCGACGACACAAAACTATGTTTCTCGTGTACAACCGTTTTTAATGGCAGTAACTAAATTCATAAATTTTACTGCACCATCAGATCGCAAAATAATGTTACTCGCACAATCAAGAATTATAAACTACACTACTGCCCATTAAAATTCCTACAACAAGATGAAATGTAGATGATAAACGGCTATTCATTGGACAAATATATTATACTAGAACTGACATATGATTACATTTTCGCGCAGTTTGGGTGCATACTTCCTGACAAATCAGTACCCAGAACAACTACCTCTGGCCCTAATAACGGCCTTGATACGCATGGACATTGAGTCAAACAGAGCTTGGATGGCGTGTACAGGTACAGCTGCCCATGCAGGTTCAACACGATACCACAGTTCATCAAGAGTAGTGATTGGCGTATTGTGACGAGCCAGTTGCTCGGACACCATTGACCAGACGTTTTCAGTTGGTCAGAGATCTGGAGACTGTGCTGGCCAGAGCAGCAGTCGAACATTTCCTGTATCCAGAAGGGCCCGTACAGGACCTACAACATTCCGTTGTGCATTATCCTGCTGAAATGGAGGGTTTCGCAGGGATCGAATGAATGGTAGAGCCACGGTCGTAACATATCTAAAATGTAACAGCCACTGTTCAAAGTGCCGTCAATGCGATCAAGAGGTGACCGAGACGTGTAACCAATTCCACCCCATACCATCACGCCGGGTGGGCTATACGCCGGTGTGGCGATGAAGAATAAACGCTTCCAATGTGCGTTCACCGCGATGTCGCCAAACACGGATGCGACCATCATGATGCTGTAAACAGAACCTGGATTCATTCAAAAAAATGACGTTTTGCCGTTCTTGCACCCAGGTTCGTCGTTGAGTACACCATCGCAGGCTCTCCTGTCTGTGATGCAGCGTCAAGGGTAACCTCAGCCATGGACTCCGAGCTGATATTCCATGCTGCTGCAAACGCCGTGGAACTGTTCGTGCAGATGGTTCTTGTCTTGTAAACGTCCCCATCTGTTGACTCAGGCAGGGATCAAGACGTGGCTGCACGATCCGTTACAGCCATGCTGATAAGATGCCTGTCATCTCGACTGCTAGTGATACGAGGCCGTTGGGATCCAGCACGGCGTTCCGAATTATCCTCCTGAACCCACCGATTACATATTCTGCTAACAGTCATTGGATCTCGACAAACGCGAGCAGCAATGTCGCGATACGATAAACCGCAAACGCGATAGCCTACAATCGGACTTTTATCAAAGTCGGAAACGTGATTGTACCCATCTCTCCTCCTTACACGAGGCATCACAACAACGTTTCACCAGGAAACGCCGGTCAACTGCAGTTTGTGTATGAGAAATCGATTGGAAACTTTCCTCATGTCAGCACGTTGTAGGTGTCGCCACCGGCGCCAGCCTTGTGTGAATGCTCTGAAAAGCTACTCATTTGCATATCACAGCTTCGTCTTGCTGTCGCTTAAATTTCGCGTCTGTAGCACGTCATCTTCGTAGTGTAGCAATTTTAATCGCCAGTAGTGTACATGTGTGCAGTTGTGTTATAGAAAGAAGATACCGGCCAGCAAACAACATCCTCCTTGCTGCTCCTGCTACAAGACTCTACAGTGGCGACGACAACACAAAAGCCGGCCGCGGTGGTCTAGCGGTTCTGGCGCTGCAGTCCGGAGCCGCGCGACTGCTACGGTCGCAGGTTCGAATCCTGCCTCGAGCATGGGTGTGTGTGGTGTCCTTAGGTTAGTTAGGTTTAGGTAGTTCTAAGTTCTAGGGGACTTGTGACCTGAGATGTTGAGTCCCATAGTGCTCAGAGCCATTTGAACCATTTGCACAACACAAAACTATGATTCTAGTGTATAAAAGTTTTTACTGGTGGTAACGATATTCATAAATTTTACTGCAGTATTATGTCGCAAAATAATATTACCCCCACAATAAAGAATTATAAACTATTAACCGTGGTCATACACATGACATTAACCGTTGTCACATGTACTGTGCAGTTTAGTTATTAAAGGATTTAAGAACATAAGCAAGTGCTTTTCCTGTTCGTGTACGGTATTCGGTAATCACCTTGTCACGTTGTTAAAAATTCCAGTTCTGGTGTGTTGCAATGTGAACAGTTATAGTCGCAGCTCGTGTACCGTCGAGATGTGAATGTGTGATATTGTGTCATCCTGTGGTTGAAAAATGCACCACGCACATGTTATTTCTTACTGCGACATTTACAGTAAAGGCATCCCAGTCAAATGGCATACTAAAAACACCAACGATACACCACTAAACACGAGAGGTGCAAGCAGATTGATGGATGCTAGACGGACTAAACAATCTAGTTTCTGGGCTCCATTTGGAGTATGGATCAATTCGATTGCAAAATACAGAGGAGTAACATGGATGTATAATGCTGAAGGCAACAACGCTTACGAAAGTTTACAGTAGGAATTTATCATCCAGTTGATGTCAGACGACTGATGAAGATAAAGATACGCAGAGATCAGAAACGAATTAGTCATTACGTACGTTAGTTTTCACAAATATTTCAGAGTCGTGACTGAAGCAAATCGGCATCTTTTTGTTGCTATCAGAAGCTTTTGTTTTACGCCTTAGTGGTAACTACGTCATCCATCAATCTGTTGTGATGCGAAGTGGTAGAACAAAGTAAAAGATGCGTTTAATCTCAAGAGCGGTAACGTTTCTAACAGGAGTATGTAAGCTTCAGTACTCTGAAACTCATTCCAGCTCTACGCAAGGCGACTAAAAAACGGATGACAATAAGTTGCGAATATGTGAGAATGAAGAAACAAACGGGAACATTACAACGTCTAGTTACAGACTGTACAGTGTTGTCTATTTGACAATTTATTTTGAGGAGCAAGTAATGAGTTTTGTGCACAGTGAAAATATGTAAGGAAATATGTAAACGTTTATCTTGATGTCAAATAGGCAAAGGTTTCTCAGGTTCTAGTCACACGCTTTCAGAAGCCAGATTGGCGATTTAGTACATTTTCTTTTCGTAGGAACATGTATCCTGAAACAACCGTTCTTATACTGCCAGGAAGAAACTCTCTTAATTCTGACGGTAAGGTCGTAGTTTCTTACTTGGTCCCGCTGCATGGCAACCTTTCCGCGTTCAGTGCTACCGTAATACATCTCTTGATGTCACATGATGTCCTTCGTGATGGTTTAATTGGACTGTATTTCTTTCCTTTCCGATAAAGAAGTCAGATGTACCTAATTTTGCTGCAGGAAAAACGGCGCGCTGGTACATTTTGCAGCCTCCTTCCGCGAAATCTTCGACAGTACGTTCAAGGAAAGGCGGACAGGCCGAGGTCGACGAGGTACTTGGTCGTTAAGGTTCCTGGATTTTATTCTTCTGATTTTTTTTATTGTTGCACTGTATGGAGAGTCTTTGTGGTATTGATTATGAAGCTAAGAGTTAAAACTGTACACCGTAGTAGAACTCGAAACTTGGTCATCAGTCTCTAGTGAGTAGTACACAATTTTATGTCCGATTATAAGTCGTACAACTCATTAGTTAAAACACGCAAAATATAGGAGTTTTTTTCCTTTTTGCATTAGTGTGTGAGATGTTTACCCTTTGGGTGGTTACAACTAAAGGACAGGTACTCTGTAGTCATTGTGTGGCAGTGAAACATGGTAGGTACTCTAATGCGTTAATGTGGAGAAGAACTACAATTGCAAAAAATTAGTTCAAGTTTTGACCACCAGGTGCAGATCCAGATCTGTGAATGCAAGGAAGATGTACGGAAATGTTCCCATACGTAACCGATCAGGAACGGGACGTGAGCAGAAGAGATGAATCAAGTGAGAGAGAGGTAAAGTAGCGTTATTATTAACATAACACAGTTTGTTCAATATGAGCGCTGGAGACGTGAACGAGACGCTGTACGGCGCCAAATTTGCACCTGGTGAACAAAATTGGAATCAGTTTTTGTTCAGTGTAAATCGGTGCCGCCTTAACGCACTAGAATATGTACAAAGTTTCGCTGCCATACACTAATTACAGCCCACAGGGGACCTCCGTGAGTAGTTGTTCTTTAATTATAGCCACCTGGTAGTAATAAAACCAGTTATTTTTATACTGACAGTAAACACAGAATACACTAAGTAGCCGAAAATCATCGGGCGTGTCTCTGATAATGAGTAGTTGAAAACGAAACATTCGCAAAAGTAAACGTTAATGTGGAATAACTAGAATGAAATATTAAAATTTCTGACGATAAGTTACTGTTCACGTAGAAGTCACAGCTTCATTTAAGTCATAATTGATATGAACAGCCGGCTGCTGTGGCCAAGTGGTTCTAGGCGCTTCAGTCCGGAACCCTGCCGCTGCTACGGTCGCAGGTTCGAATCCTGCCTCGGGCATAGATCTGTGTGATGTCCTTAGGTTAGAAATGTTTAAGTAGTTCTAAGTGTAGTGGACTGATGACGTCAGATGTTAAGTCCCATAGTGCTTAGAGCCATTTTTTGCATATGAACACTCAGTTACTGTTGAAGTATGTGAACATAATACAGAAATTGTAAGTTTTATTTCATATGATCATAGTGTTTTGATCTGTCTTTGCTCTGATGGAGAACACTAATAACCAATTGAAGGCCATTTATAATTCAAATAATTTAAACTCAAACAATATTGTTATTGGTTTTGTTATATTTGCCCGCATCTCGTAGTCGTGCGGTAGCGTTCTCGCTTCCCACGCCCTGGTTCCCGGGTTCGATTCCCGGCGGGGTCAGGGATTTTCTCTGCCTCGTGATGGCTGGGTGTTGTGTGATTTTCTTAGGTTAGTTAGGTTTAAGTAGTTCTAAGTTCTAGGGGACTGATGACCATAGATGTTAAGTCCCATAGTGCTCAGAGCCATTTGAACCATTTGATTTGTTATATTTAGTTTGAAGACTGGTTTCATGTAGCTCTCTACTTAAGTTTATTGTATGCAAAAAGTCTCTCCATCTCTACAAAACTGTCTCACCCAACATATGGTACACCCACCTGGACCTGTTTACTGTGGTCAGACCTCAGGCTCCCTCCATAAATTTTACCGTCCTACACTCCCATCAATTGCCAAATTAAGTATTCCTACGTACCTCAGAATTCGTTCTGTTTACCCCTTCTTGAAATCAAGCTGTTTCATAAATTTATTTTCACCTCAATTCGAATTAATCCGTCTTCTTTAGTCACCCGATCGACTAACCTAATCTTCAGTGATCCTATATAACGCCACATTTGAAAAGCTTCTCTTCATGTGTGAACATTTTATCGTCGAACTTTCACAGCAGAGTCCCGCTAATCCGAACGTTCGGTAATCCGAACGTTCGGTTAATCTGAACGTTTGGGTAATCTGAACGTTCGGTTAATCTGAACGTTTGGATACTCCGAACATGAAAAATGTCTGAGTATAAAAACCTTTGCGGTAAGCTGATGTACATACACACTATTTTAATTTACACAGTACAGTAAACATGTATTAGAAAAATTGGCAAGGAAACATAGGTTTAAACAATGCATAACAATGAAAGAAAAGCTGTCAAAATTACTAAAATACAGCGGAAATTTTATGCCTGCTTTTGGGATGACCAAAACTCATTGTTTTTTGCCGTAATAAAGACAGTCTGTTGTAAGACGCCTAGTTGCACCATCGTCTCATAAACATCAAATCAGCAGGTGTAGCAGTGGGCTCTTGCTCCAAATAGTCCTTTGTCGTTTTCATGCTAATTGTCACTGCAGTCACAGCAGTCACTTCACCCTGGTCTTGAATCACAGCAGCAATTAAATCAGCGCCAGTAAGGTTCTCCACACATGCCCTATCCGCTGCCGTCTACTCATTTACGTCTCCTTCACTAGCTTCTTCACATCCATGGTTTGTCTGTATCAGTTGTAGTAGATTTTCCTCTTCATTTTCAACTAGTTTGTCCTGAAATTCAAGAGATGTCCACAGTTTTCTCCACGATTTTCTCAGAGTATTTTCTGAAATATTCTGCCATGCCTCAGTGGCTCAATAAACAACAGCCTTCAAATTGTTTTATTTTTTTTTTTATCTTGTCCACTAAAGGAATGATATCATCTTGGATCATCATTCTTAAAAATTGTCTTCTGTTAATCGATTTTAATGTTTGCAGTACGCCATGGTCCATCGGCTTTAAAAGTAGCGTAACATTCGGCGGCAAAACCTTCGCCACAATTTCTCCAACACATAATTCCTTAGTGATGGGGCGAGATGGAGCGTAATCAGTCAAAAGGATTTCACGGGGAGACAAATGATTTTCCTTGGAAAACCGTCGAACAGGGGGAACAAACTGCCCGTCAAACCATTCTTTGAACAGCTTACCACCCATCCATGCTTTCTTCTGGTTGTGATAATATACGTGCAGGGACTTTATGTTGCAGTTTTTAAAAGCTCTGGGCCCGGCAGATCTGCCGATCAGCATTAAAGGCAGCTTGTGATTACCAGCTGCGTTGCTGCACGCTAATAAAGTCACACGGTTATTGCACATATTAAAACCAGGGCCATGGTCTTCTGCTTCTGATGCCGGGCTTTTTGATGGAAATGCCCTAAAATTAAGGCCAGTCTCGTCGGCGTCATAAATTTGTTGGGGAGAACACTTTCCCTCGCTTATCACTTTTTCAAACTCACTCAAGTATTCCTTCACAGCATCACAGTCAGAAGAAAGATTCTCTCCAGTAATTGCTAGCTGAAGGATTCCATGACGTTTTTTGAATCCGTCCAACCAACCCGTACTTGAACTAAAAGACTCATCACCATTCATTAACTTATTCAGGTAAACAGCCTTCTCCTGGAACAGTGCTCCACTCAAAGGAGTTCTTTCTCTTTCCTGCTTAAATAAAAGGAAAAGAGCTTTATCCACTTTATCGTATTTGGACTGTTTCAAAGTCTGCCGAATTTCGAGTGCTTTTTCCCAAAGACGTTGCACAGGACTGTTCTCGCCGGCCGCGGTGGTCTCGCGGTTCTAGGAGCGCAGTCCGGAACCGCGCGACTGCTACGGTCGCAGGTTCGAATCGTGCCTTGGGCATGGATGTGTGTGATGTCCTTAGGTTAGTTAGGTTTAAGTAGTTCTAAGTTATAGGGGACTGATGACCACAGCTGTTAAGTCCCATAGTGCTCAGAGCCATTTGAACCAGCCAGGACTGTTCAAGCTTCACTCGGTTCTTCTCCCAATCACAAATGGTTGCTTTACCAACACCCAGTTCCGTTGCCAGTTTACATACATTCTCACCATTGTCTATCGGCTTGAGAGCATTCAGTTTTTCTTTGAAAGTTAACGTTGAATATTTCCGTTTACTGATGACGAAAGTACGTACAGCACTACGCTTGAACGAATACAACTGTTACGCATGCCAGCGATCGATAACTAACATAACCAAGCGCTTTGCGAGCCCACTGGTAGTGCAATGACCTCAGGCACTACAAAGGTTTCAACAATACACAACAACAAGGGCAGGGAGTGAGAGTGAGCCATTGTTCCCACACTTGTTCCCATTTGTTACCATGGTGTATCTACTTATCTGCTTGGTATACTTCATTCTAGAAACTCGTCACCGTAATTCCGACTAATACGAATACGGTCCAGTCCCAATTATTTCGGATTAATGGGACTCTACTGTACTACATTCCATGTAAGTAGTTTCAGAAAAGACGTGGATATCACTAAATTTTATTCCCTAGAAAAGCTTTTCTTGTGCTTACGATTCTAGATTTCGTATTTCTTTTACCGCTATCACCGTCGCTTACTTTTCTGTCCAGTTAGCAAACTTACCTACTTTAAGGTCTCACTGGCCTATTTAATTACCTTAATATGGCCCAATTAAAGTGGACTACAATACATCACCCTTATTTTACTCCTTTTAATGTTCATCCTGCCACATTTTTTTAAGATACTGTTCATTTCATTCAACTATCCTTCCAAGTTCCTTCTCATCTCTGCTACATTTATTACGTCGTCATCAAATCTTGCAAGTTATTTTTGTTTCTCCCATTGCAGTAATACCCTTTCCTAACAGCCATTTACTCTTTAGAGACTAGATAACTGGCTACCAGTCAGTTTCACCCATTCATCTGTTACATAATTTTTCATATACTTCGACTCTCATAATTGGAATTTGGTTTCTGTACAAGTTATAGATAACATTTAGATTCCTGCATTTTATTCCTGCTAAATTGGAAGTTTCAAAGAGTTTATTTCAGTCAACAGTGTCAAAACTAATGAAATAAACCATGGTTTTCTTGTGTTCAGTCCTCTTTAATCCAAGGTAGACAATTATTCCTTCCCATGTTCCCACAGTTCTCTAGAGTCCCAATTCGACTACCGCAGGAGCGTTTCTATTGTCAGTTAAACTCTTCTGTAAAAAATTTATGTCAGTATTTTATTACAGTCTCTTGTGCTACGAATTGGAAATTCGTGGCATGTTACTCTCCCCACACATTCTGTCAGTAACGGCAGCACTGCTTTGATGTTAAAATGTGAAATGGCTATAAGCACTAAGGGATTAAACATCTGAGGTTAAATTTGTGTGTGGGCTACTGGATGTAGCCCATTCCCCTGTGGAATATGCATATAACCACTACAGGAACATTTAAAAGACGTCATCTTCCATAATGTGTATAGCTGCATGACAGTTTACAACGATTCACGCAGACACACACACGATTTCCACAGCCAGCCGGCCGGAGTGGCCGAGCGGTTCTAGGCGCATCAGTCTGGACCCACGCGACCGCTATGGTCGCAGGTTCGAATCCTGCCTCAGCATGGATGTGTGTGATGTCCTTAGGTTAGTTAGGTTTAAGCAGTTCTAAGTTCTAGGGGACTGATGTCCTCAGCTGTTAAGTCCCATAGTGCTCAGAGCCATTTTTTGATTTCCATAGCCCCACATATTTGTGATTTTTACGTTGTTTCAACATTTTAAATTTTGCTATTTACAGTGCAGAAGTATAAATATTCAAGCAATGTATCTTTATGATACGAGTAAGTTCCCTGCCACCGTTGGTTAAGCAGCAAGTCGTCCTTTTAGCTCACTTATTTGTTTCGTAGTTTAATTGTAAATTTCTTTGCGTGTTTTTCGGTACTTGCATAGTTTAATTCGCTAATTTCGGGCGTATTACAGCATTTGAGAGTTGTAGCATTGCGTTTTAGTACCTGAATAGTGTAAATTCGAGGAGTCGTCGGTCATCTGTTATTGTTTTGAACGGATTGTGAGATAAAAGAGAGGAAAAAATTGTTAGGGATGGATAGGGACTGCGCGTATTGTGTACCGATTCAGGGGGTATTGACCACCGTCCGTAAACAGCTGGAAGCTGTGTTAGCCATGGTCGACAGGCTCCAGGCTGTTGCCCTGGGCCGCGGTGACATTGGGACACCCGAGGTGAGCGCTTTGGCGCCTCTGGAAACTGTAGCATCGCCTGGGATCTCTGGTGCCACTGCGCCCTCGGATTCGGACGTCCCTGCCGGTCGACACTTGCCTGACGGTGATTGGCGAACCGTGTCTGGCTCGCGAATCCCTGCGCGGAAGGCGAAAGTTGGTGCTGGCCGCAAAGCTGTACCCTTACGCCTCCGTAACAGGTTTGACGTACTGCCCACTGGTGAAAGTACTTCTGAGGCCTCTCCTGTTGCGTCAGTGGCCGGTCTTCCTGAGAGGTCCGGACAAGAGCAAAGGGTGGCATTGCTTGTCATTGGGAGTTCCAGTGTTAGGCGGGTGATGGAGCCCCTTTGGGATATGGCAGCTAGGGACGGGAAGAAAGCCAATGTGCACTCCAAGATGTGGGAAGGGTCCTTCTGGATACCATGAAGGGTACAGGGTGCAGACAACTGCAGGTGGTGGCTCATGTCGGCATTAATGACGTGTGTCGCTATGGATCGGAAATGATTCTGACTGATTTCCAGCGGCTATCTGAGTTGGTGAAGACTACCAGTCTCGCTAGCTAAATGAAGGCACAGCTTACCATCTGCAGCATCGTCGACAGGACCGATTGCAAGCCTTTGGTACGGAGCCGAGTGGAGGGTTTGAATCAGAGGCTCAGCCGGCCAGAGTGGCCGTGCGGTTCTGGACGCTACAGTCTGGAACCGAGCGACCGCTACGGTCGCTGGTTCGAATCCTGCCTCGGGCATGGATGTGTGTGATGTCCTCAGTTTAGTTAGGTTTAATTAGTTCTAAGTTCTAGGCGACTGATGACCTTAGAAGTTAAGTCGCATAGTGCTCAGAACCATTTGACCCAATCAGAGGCTCAGACAGTTCTACGACCGTGTAGGCTGCAGATTCCTCGACTTGCCCATTGGGGTGGTGGGGTTTCGGGTTCCGCTAAATAGGTCAGATGTCCACTACACACAAGAGGCGGCTACACGGGTATCAGGGGCTGTGTGGCGTGGACTGGGCGGTTTTTTAGTGTAGACAGTCTCGGGAAAGATCAAAAAGGTTCCAGTCTCAAAGGGTACAGGGCAAAGAAACGATGACAACCGACCAAGCGACAGTCGATATTGTACTTGTAGACTGTCGTAGCTTCAAGCGCCGATAGAAAGCACTGAAGCTGAAATCGTTATAGGAACAGAAAGCTGGCTAAATCCAGAGTTGAATTCCGCCGAAATGTTTACAGAGGCGCAAACCGTGTTGAGAAAGGGTAGACTAAATAAAGTAGGTGGTGGTGTGTTTGTGTCTGTTGGTAGTAGTTTATCTTATATTGAAGTTGAAATAGATAGCTACAGCGAATTACTATGGGTAGAGGTTATACTCAACAACCGTACCAAAGTAATATTGGTTCCTTCTACCGACCCCCAGACTCAGATGACGTAATAGCTGAACGGTTCAAGGAAAACGTGAATCTCATTACTCATAAGTATCCCACTCATACAGTTATAATTGGTGGAGACTTCAACTACACTCGATTTGTTGGCGAAAATACATGTTCAGTGCCGTTGTAGACAGAAAACATCTTCCGAAACTGTACTAAATTCGTTCTCTGAGAATTACTTTGAACATTAAGTTCATGAGCCCACAGAAATTGTAAATGGTTGCGAAAACACACTTCACCACTTAGCCAGAAATAATCATGATCTAATAGAGAGCGTCATGACAGATACAGGGATTAGTGAACACAAGGTCATTGTAGCGAGGCTCAAAACTATAACAACCAAAAGCACTAAAAATAAAAGCAAAATATATTTATTTAAAACAGTAGATAAAATTGGCTTGATGCCTTTTTAAGAGAGTGTCTCTATTCCTTCTAAGCTTATTACGTAAGTGTAGACCAGATATGGCTCAAATTCATAAGATACAGCATCGACAGCAATAGACAGATTCATACCGCATAAGTTAATAAAAGACGCGACTGATCCACCTTGGTAAACTAAACACTGTTGCAAAAGCAACGAAAAAAGCATGCCGAATTCAGAAGAACTAAGTTTCACGGAAGCTCGAAATTTATTGCTGACGTCAATGCGAGATGCTTTTAATAGTTTCCACAACGAGACATTGTCTCAAAATATGGTAGAAAACCCAAAGAGATTCTGGTCGTATGTAAAGTACACCAGTGGCAAAAAACAGTCAATACTGTCACTGCACTATAGCGATGGAAATGTTACCGGTGGTAGTGCCACTAAAGCCGAGTTACTAAATGCAGTCTTCCGTAATTCCTTCACGAAAGAAGATGAAGTAAATATTGCAGAATGCGAAACCAGAACAGCTGTTAGCTGAATGACATGAAAGTAGATATCTTAGATGTTGCGAAACACTTCAAATCACTTAAGACAGGCAAGTCTTCCGGTCCAGATGGTATACCAATTAGGTTCCTTTCAGAGTGTGCTGACACAATAGCGCCTTTCTTAGCAATCATATACAACAGCTCACTTGACAAAAGGTCTGTTCCTAAAGACTGAAAAGTAGCACAGGTCACACCAATATTCAGGAAAGGAAATAGAATAACCCATTGAATTACAGACTCGTATCACTGACCTCAATTTGCAGTAGTACTTTGGAGCATATACTGTACTCGAACATTATGAATCACCTTGAAGAAAATGACTTATTGATACATAACCAACACGGATTCCGAAAATATCGTTATTATGCAACACAGCTAGCTCTTTATTCCCATGAAGTAACGAGTGCAGTCGACAAGGGGTTTCAGATCGATTCCATATTCCTAGATGTCCAGAAGTCTTTTGATACCGTTCCTCACAAGCGACTATTAATCAAATTGCGTGCATATGGAGTATCGTCTCAGTTGTGTGACTGGATTCGTGATTTTCTCTCAGAGACGTCACAGTTCGTAGTGATAGACGGTAAATCATCAAGTAGAAAAGAAGTGATATCTTGCGTTCGGCAAGGTAGTGTCAGAGGCCCTCTGCTGTTTCTGATTTACAAAAATGATCTAGGTGAAAATCTGAGCAGCCCCCTTAGATTGTTTGCAGATGACACTGTAATTTACCGTCCAGTAAAATCATCAGAGGATGAATTCCTATTACAAAATGATCTAGAGGGAATTTCTATATGGTGCGAAAAGTGGCAATTGGCCCTAAACAAAGAAAAGTGCGGGGTCATTCACATGGGTACTAAAAGAAATCTGGTAAATTTTGTGTATACGATAAATCGCACAAATCTAAGGGCTGTCGATTCGACTAAATATTTAGGATTTACAACTACGAGCAACTTAAATTGGAAAGACCACATAGATAATATTGTGGGGAAGGCGAAACAGACTGCGCTTTGTTGGCAGAACACTTAGAAGATGCGACAAACCCACCGAAGAGACAGCCTACACTACACTTGTCCTACCTCTGGTGGAATATTGCTGCCCGGTGTGGGATCCTTACCAGGTAGCATTGACGGAGGACATCGAACAAGTGCGAAAAAGGGGAGCACGTTTCGTGATATCGCGTAGTAGGGGTGAGAGTGTCACTAATATGATACGCGAGTTGGGGTGGCAGTCACTGAAACAAAGGCGGTTTTCGTTGCGGAGAGATCTATTTACGATCTTTCATCACCAACTTTCTCTTCTGAAAGAGAAAATATTTTGTTGACACCCACATACGCAGGGAGAAATGATCATCATAATAAAATAAGACAAATCATTGCTCGAACGGAAAGATTAGGTTTTCCTTTTTCCCATGCGCCATTCGGGAGTGGAATGATAGAGAAGTTGTATGAAAATGGTTCGATGAACCCTCTGCCAGGCACTTAAGTGTGAACTGGAGACTAACCATGTAGATGTAGACTTACGGCTGTATCAATTCACCATTACAATATTACACGTGTGGTAAGATATTTATACGCTTTTGGGTCCAAAAAGAAATGACACGTTTAGCCCCATATTACCCCGTCAAACAAATTGTGTAAGAGGCGGTTAGTAATAAAATCAGTATCATGCAATTTTTCCCTTGTTTAACCTTTTCTGCGCACGTCTCGTTTCTGATCCAATTGGTTCAAATGGCTCTAAGCACTATGGGACTTAACATCTGAGGTCACCAGTCTCCTAGACTTAGAATTACTTAAACCTAAGGACAGCACACACATCCATACCCGAGGCAGGATTCGAGCCTGTGACCGTAGCAGCAGTGCGGTTCCAGACTGAAGCGCCTAGAACCGCTCGGCCACAACGGCCGGCCATAATCCAAATTAAATAAAAATATTCCTGTATATCTTTCTTGCATTCATAACGCCACTTTTGCACCTGGTGGCCAAAGTTAGGAATTTATTTTTGCAGCGTAAACCGTTTTTGCATTAACGCATCAGAATATCAATCAAGTTCCACTTCCGTTCGATGATCAGAGCCCACACTGGACGGCTAAAGCTGAGATTGTCGGGGAATGTTAGTTGGGGTTGTAAGTGTGTGACAGTGAAGCAGGAGATGCAGCGACTACTGGGGTCGCTACCATAAACCGCGGTACTGGCAACTGACGAGTCTGATGGTAGCGCTGTGGGGAGCTGGCAAGTCCCATTTTTGAGGTGCGTGGCACGCGTAAGTTAGACCTAATGCAGTGTGCTGCAGTTGGACCTGTAAGGAAGCCGAGATACAGAACAAAGTCGGTTGCTGGTCAGCAGCCAAGAAGGAGTCAACCGTGACCTGGAGGGCAGTAGATTCGGGTAGTGGCTGGATGGGTGTGGACATCATCGACCAATGGGGTGGTCGTTGTATTTCCCTGGTGGCAAGAGAAGATGACAACTTCAGCAAGGTACGCTGAAGAGCAGCTTTTTGAATTCTGCAAAGGGAAAGTAGTAGGACTGCACTTCGGCGGCCTGAAAAGATTCATTGCCGCTTGACATGTGGTCGAATTCAGAGTCGTGCACAGGGAGTATTACGTACAGTGGAGACTGTATACGTGTTCTGAGAGTGGTGAGTTATTGCATTTGCCGTATTACACAGTGGGCCACGTGAGGAAAGTAGTCTCTCTTTTATGGCATTTCCTTACACTTTCATGCCGTGTATTAACGTTCCTCAAAACGAGAGATTTGAGCATTCTTTTTGTTTTTGTAACGATGAGTGCGTTATCCATATAGTCTATAGCTGTAACTGCTTTCCATACCCTAGGCATATTTGTAGCCTGACTGGCCGTAGTGGCTTTGAGTGATTGGGGAAAGTGCTTGATTTTAGAGCTAGACGTCATTCTACAGATGTGGACTCTGACCACAATCTATTGGTTATTAACTGTAGATTAAAACTAAAGAAACTGCAAAAAGGCGGGAGTTTAAGGAGATGGCACCTGGGTAAACTGACAGATCCAGAGGATGTAGAGAGTTTTAGGGAGAGCATTAGGGAACGATTGACAAGAATGGGGGAAAGAAATACAGTAGAAGATGGATGGGTAGCTTTGAGCCATGAAATAGTGAAGGCAGCAGAGGATCAAGTAGGTAAAAAGACGAGGGCTAATAGAAAGTCTTGGCTAACAGAAGACATATTGAATTTAATTGGTGGAAGGAGAAAATACAAAAATGCAGTAAATGAAGTAGGCAAAAAGGAGTACAAACGTGTCAAAAATGAGATCGACAGGAAGTGCAAAATGGCTAAGCAGGGATGGATAGAGGACAAATGTAAGGACGTAGAGGCTTATCTCACAATAGGTAAGATAGATGCTGCCTGTAGGAAAATTAAAGAGATCTTTGGAGAAGAGAGAACCATTTGCATAAATATCAAGAGCTCAGATGGAAACTCAGTTCTGAGCAAAAATGGAAAGCAGAAAGTTGGAAGGAGTATATAGAAGGTCTATACAAGGACGATGTTCTTGAGGACAATATTATGGAGATGGAAGAGGATGCAGATAAAGATGAAATGGGAGATAAGACACAGCGTGAAGAATTTGACAGAGCACTGAAAGAGCTAAGTCGAAACAAGGCCCCGGGAGTAGACAACATTCCATTAGAACTACTGACAAAACTGTACCGTCTGGTGAGCAAGATGTATGAGACAGGCGAAATACCAACAGACTTCAAGAAGAATATAATAATTTTAATCTCTAAGAAATCAGGTGTTGACAGATGTGAAAATTACCGAACTATCAGTTTAATAAACTACGGCTGCAAAATACTAACACGAATTCTTTACAGATGAATGGAAAAACTGGTAGAGGCCGACCTCGGGGAAGGTCAGTTTGGATTCCGTAGAAATGTTGGAACACGCGAGGCAATACTGACCCTACGACTTATCTTAGAAAATAGGTTAAAGAAAGGCAAACCTACGTTTCTAGCATTTGTAGGCTTAGAGAAAGCATTTGACAATGTTAACTGGAATACTCTCTTTCAAGTACTGAAGGTGGCAGGAGTAAAATACAGGGAGCGAAAGGCCATTTACAGTTTGTACAGAAACCAGCTGTCAGTTATATGAGTCGAGAGACATGAAAGGGAAGCAGTGGTTGGGAAGGGAGTGAGACATCCCAGATGTTATTCAATCTGTATATTGAGCAGGCAGTAAAGGAAAGAAAAGAAAAATTCGGAGTAGGAATTAAAATCCGTGGAGAAGAAATTAAAACTTTGAGGATCGCCGATGACATTGTAGATCTGTCAGAGACAGCAACGGACCTGGAAGAGCAGCTGAACGGAATGGACAGTGTCTTGAAAGGAGGATGTAAGATGAACATCAACAAAAGCAAAACGAGGATAATGGAATGTAGTCGAATTAAATCAGGTAATGCTATGGGTATTATATTAGGAAATGAGAGGCTTAAAGTAGTAAATGAATTTTACTATTTGGGGACCAAAATAACTGATGATGGTCGAAGTAGAGAGGATACAAAATGTAGACTGGCAATGGCAAGGAAAGCGTTTCTGAAGAAGAGAAATTTGTTAACATCGAGTATAGATATAAGTGTCACGAAGTCTTTTCTGAATGTATTTGTATGGAGTTAGTCGTGTATGGAAGTGAAACGTGGGCGATAAATAGTATGCACAAGAAGAGAATAGAAGTTTTCGAAATGTGGTGCTACAGAAGAATGCTGAAGATTAGGTGGGCGTATCACGTAGCTAATGAGGAGGTACTGAATAGAATTGGGTAGATGAGAAATTTGTGGCACAACTTGACTAGAAGAAGGGATCGATTGGTAGGACATATTCTGAGGCATCAAGGGTTCACCAATTTAGTATTGGAGGGCAGCGCGGAGGGTAAAAATCGTAGAGGGAGACGAAGAGATGAATACACTAAACAGATTCAGGAGGATGTAGGTTTTAGTAGGTACTGGGAGATGAAGAAGCTTGCACAGGATAGAGTAGCATGGAGAACTACAGCAAACCAGTCTCTAGACTGAAGACAACAACAACAATAGCAACAACAATATCGTTCTGATTTTATTAATTTATTCTGCTATACTGAGTTGATGAGCAGTTTGTAAACTGTCTGGACTCAGAGTGAGAATATTTTATTCTGAATATCTTGTTCCCGTTTAGTGCCCGCTATTCGAGTCACTTTAGTTGTATTTGAAACTGAGTTGTTACATCATGTTGTTCAAAGAGTATTTAATTTACTTGTTGGTTATTTATTGCTGAAATTGAATGAATAGTAGTTGTTATTGGTTAATGTTCATTTCTTTTAATTTGTCGTTCTATACGGCGTGTAAATTTTCATGAAATATTTTTAGTAAAATAAACCCACACCTACACAACCCACACTTCAGACCCCATTCCATTGAACCTGTGGGATTGTGATTATTACATTCTCCTTATGGTTTTCGGTCTCCAGATTATTGCAGCTCTCTTAAATTCAGAAGAGTTTTTGCTTTTGGATATTGTAACATAACTGTTCAATAAACCCTCTGTTTTTTTTTGCGTATTGAAGAGCCTGGATTAAATAAAATTCGGAACTCGATCCAAAAGATTAGATATTAAAGACAAACCTCATTTATTGTTCCATCTCAGTTGAACACCTTTTTAATTTGTTTTTATCTTTCGATAACACTATCTCACCTTCACCTATGTAGTTGCATCAGCAACGCATCTTGTCGACTCAGCACAATATATCAGAGTACTGCGATATATTGTGCTGACTCGACAGGACTGGTTGCTGATGTAATTACTTGGATGTGATGATAACTCAGAGTGATCAAAACGTGTGACCCAGTTAAAAGTGTCTGCAATAGAGACGGTACACTAAATGAGAGTTATCTGAAATATCTGCTCATATGCTGTTGCTGATTTCTCACAAGACGTTTAGGCCGACCATAGTGACGATCCAGAAATATGGAACTTACAAATTGTATATTTTCTACAATTTTGAAGTAAATGCACAATGTTGAAGCACAGCGCTGAGATAAAAATAGCTTTTTTATGAGAAGAATAACTATTAATGTATTTCAAATTTACTTTACTGCTTTGTTCATTCGTGAAGCCATGAATGTTTAAAATTAGTATAATAATCATACTTACAGTTTCCCATAATTATTCAAAAGGGAAAATCAACAGAAGACTACATTACTTTTCACGTTTATGAGATATTATGGAATTGTAATTCTTTGATCAGAGACAACTATCGAATCGACTATATCGATCATGCAAACAAATCTTTGTACTGAAATTGATATAACTGTATTCATGTCTACTAGGATCGTGAGTTATTTTTTGGTCCAAGATATTTGAAAGCTAGTATTTCTTGTCTTTGTAAACAGCAGTATTCACTGTTTATGCCTGAGATGAGGGGCACTCCCTCAGTAGGGTATGATGGCGTACTTTGGGCTTTAGTTGATATACTGAACTGCCGACCCTGACTGAGCCACGTCTTTCGGTTCCAGGCCCTGCAACGAACTTGTGACATCACATTGATCGGCTCGCCCGCCTCACATCGCGAACGCTCGTCTCCGTACCGACTCCCATAGGAAATAAATATGTAACTGAAAATGTGTCCACTAGAGGTCTGAATTTCGTCGTGTGCTATCGACAGCTTGCAAGAATTTAAAACCCGAGTCAAGAACTATTGAACTGGCCGGAAATAGTTACTCACTGCTGGCATTCGTTAAGACCTCCGCTCTCACATGCTGTGACTTAACGGACCGCGGCCCGTCTTTCACGTGTCTTCCGTAGCGGACCTAATTTACTAGGAATGTGCTCCAATTCTTGCGCGTGCGTCGCTTCGACCATCTCGACCATCCTCAAGAAGGTTGCAGAAGCTGTGCCTCGCATTTGTCAGTTGAAAAACGTGTCATTCCCGGCGGTCAGATGCCTTTATTCCACATTTACATACATACTCTGAAAATTACTGCAAAGCACACCGCAGAGATTACTTGACATTTTAACGCCTTTTAGTGTTTCATCTCGTATGGAGTACGATGAGAATGGCTGCTTAAAAGCCTTTGTGCGGGCTCTAATTACGCCAAACTTGCTTCGCTGTTCCTCCGGGAGCGATACTTTGTGGGCTGACGTATACTAGAAGAATTTTCAATTACTGCTGCCTCTTGAAACTACGTAAGTTGCCTTTCGCAATATGGTTGGAGAATACAACTGCCAGCCAATATTGTTCTTTTGCTTTTACGTGACACCGTCCCACAACTCAAAGAAACTTGTCACCATTTGTGGTGCACTTCAGCATCTCTTTCTAGTCCTGTTTCTTGTTGTCGTACATGCTTGAGAAATATGATAGGGTGGGACACATACGTGAATATAAAGTAGTTATCATTTATAGACTAACTGCAGTTTCAAAGTATTCCACTTACAGATCGAGGTCTACCACTTAATTTAGCTACGAATGAGCCAATGCGATCATTTCTCATATTGTTACATTCATGTATTTAAGTTGACTGATTACATCTGCGACTCATTGATGATCCAATCACGGGTTACAGTTTTTCTTTGATTTTTAAAGTCTTAAGTGCTCAGTTATAGATTTTCTTGAAATTTAAGTTTCCAGCTGATGCCAGAGTCTGAAATATTAGCGAAATCTGATTGTATTTTTGTTCATTTGTTTTCAGGCATTACCTTGCGCAACAATTTTGCATCCTTCTGGCTTCCATGTCTGTTAAGACAGCATGCAAGAAAAGTGAAAGTTAGGTTTAGAATGATCGATGCTTTCGGAATTTATGCGGGTTGGCGTAGTGGAAGTTCTTTATTCCACCTGATGACAATGGCGATGACATACCTTCAAAATATGAGCATTTCACCTTCGCTACTTTGAAACACCTCTCTTCTATTGAGAAAGCTCCCATAGATGTTACGGTATTCATTTTAGATCCCGTATCTCTGGACTTTTTCTGGTTGTCGTCGATATTACCTCGTCCAAAAATATGGTTCCAAAGAGCTTGTAGTAGAAGTTGTATTTTCCACAGTGACGAAGATGAAGTAGTGCTCATAGCTCGAAAGTTATGCACTTTATAGCCTACGCCTACCAGTTATCTCTTCAACTTTTGGTGGGTACTACATCCTTCGAAAGATGTCTACCGTATACGCTAAGCAACGACATTATCGAGACGAGGTCATTTCTGGACCAGGGTCCCTCACCTCAAATTGATACACTTACCTTTCTCCATAATTTTTGAAAATTTGTAATGTCATCAGAGCATCATCCCGTATTTGTCAGATAGTAGACGTAGGGAAATATGGAGCCTGTCTTCCTACATCGATTCTGCCACGTCGTCGAATGATTAACAAGATACAGACCTATTATGCATACGGATAAGAGTATGGATATAAGAGTATTTGAATTATAAATTCATTTCGTTAAAAGGCACAGGGAATATAAAACAAACCTCAGTATCATGGTGTGTCCCTACAGGATGCTCAATTTTTTTTCTTCTTTTTTTTGGTCATCAGTCTACTGACTGGTTTGATGCGGCCCGCCACAAATTCCTTTCCTGTGCTAACCTCTTCATCTCAGAGTAGCGCTTGCAACCTACGTCCTCAATTATTTGCTTGACGTATTCCAATCTCTATCTTCCTCTACAGTTTTTGCCCTCTACAGATCCCTCTAGTACCATGGGAGTCATTCCCTCATGTCTTACCAGATGTCCTATCATCCTGTCCCTTTTCCTTATCAGTGTTTTCCCCATATTCCTTTCCTCTCCAATTCTACGTAGAACCTCCTCATTCCTTGCCTTATCCGTCCACCTAATTTTCAACATTCGTCTGTAGCACCACATCTCAAATGCTTCGATTCTCTTATGTTCCGGTTTTCCCACAGTCCATGTTTCACTACCATACAATGCTGTGCTCCAGACGTACATCCGCAGAAATTCCTTCCTCAAATTAAGGCGGGTGTTTGATATTAGTAGACTTCTCTTGGCCAGAAATGCCTTTTTTGCCATAGCGAGTCTGCTTTTGATGTCCTCCTTGCTCCGTCCGTCATTGGTTATTTTACTCCCTAGGTAGCAGAATTCCTTAACTTCATTGACTTCGTGACCATCAATCCTGATGTTAAGTTTCTCGCTGTTCCCATTTCTACTACTTCTCATTACCTTCGTCTTTCTCCGATTTACTCTCAAACCATACTGTGTACTCATTAGACTGTTCATTCCGTTCAGCAGACATTTAATTCTTCTTCACTTTCACTCAGGATAGCAATGTCATCAGCGAATCGTATCATTGATATCTTTTCACCTTGTATTTTAATTCCACTCCTGAACCTTTCTTTTATTTCCATCATTGCTTCCTCGATGTACAGATTGAAGAGTAGGGGCGAAAGGCTACAGCCTTGTCTTACACCCTTCTTAATACGAGCACTTCGTTCTTGATCGTCCACTCTCATTATTCCCTTTTGGATGTTGTACATATTGTATATGACCCGTCTCTCCCTATAGCTTACTCCTACTTTTTTCAGAATCTCGAACAGCTTGCACCATTTTATATTGTCGAACGCTTTTTCCAGGTCGACAAATCCTATTAAAGTGTCTTGATTTTTCTTTAGCCTTGCTTCCATTATTAGCCGTAATGTCAGAATTGCCTCTCTCGTCCCTTTACTTTTCCTAAAGCCAAACTGAACGTCACCTAGCGCATTCTCAATATTCTTTTCCATTCTTCTGTATATTATTCTTGTAAGTAGCTTCGATGCATGAGCTGTTAAGCTGATTGTGCGATAATTCTCGCACTTGTCAGCTCTTGCCGTCTTCGGAATTGTGTCGATGATGCTTTTCCGAAAGTCAGATGGTATATCGTCAGACTCATATATTCTACACACCAACGTGAATAGTCGTTGCGTTGCCACTTCCCCCAATGATTTTAGAAATTCTGATGGAATGTTATCTATCCCTTCTACCTTATTTGACCGTAAGTCCTCCAAAGCTCTTTTAAATTCCGATTCTAATACTGGATCCCCTATCTCATCTAAATCGACTCCTGTTTCTTCTTCTATCACATCAGACAATCTTCTCCCTCATAGAGGCTTTCAATGTATTCTTTCCAACTATCTGCTCTCTCCTCTGCTTTTAATAGTGGAATTCCCGTTGCACTCTTAATGTTACCACCGTTGCTTTTAATGTCACCAAAGGTTGTTTTGACTTTTCTGTATGCTGAGTTTGTCCTTCCGACAATCATATCTTTTTCGATGTCTTCGCATTGTTCCTGCAGCCATTTCGTCTTAACTTCCCTGCACTTCCTATTTATTTCATTCCTCAGCGACTTGTATTTCTGTATTCCTGATTTTCCCGGAACATGTTTGTACTTCCTCCTTTAATCAATCAACTGAAGTATTTCTTCTGTTACCTATGGTTTCTTCGCAGCTACCTTCTTTGTACCTATGTTTACCTTCCCAACTTCTGTGATGGCCCTTTTTAGAGATGTCCATTCCTCTTCAACTGTACTGCCTTTTCCTTATTCCTGTATCTATAGCGTTAGAGAACTTCAAACGTATCTCGTCATTCCTTAGTACTTCCGTATCCCACTTCTTTGCGTATTGATTCTTCCTGACTAATGTCTTGAACTTCAGCCTACTCTTCATCACTACTGTATTGTGATCTGAGTCTATATCTGCTCCTGGGTACGCCTTACAATCCAGTATCTGATTTCGGAATCTCTGTCTGACCATGACGTAATCTAATTGAAATCTACCCGTATCTCCCGGCCTTTTCCAAGTATACCTCCTCCTCTCAACTGACCAGAAATCCTTGTCTTCCTTCCACTTCACTTCACTGACTCCTACTATATCTAGATTGAGCCTTTGCATTTCCCTTTTCAGATTTTCTAGTTTCCCTACCACGTTCAAGCTTCTGACATTCCACGCCCCGACTCGTAGAACGTTATCCTTTCGTTGATTATTCAATCTTTTTCTCATGGTAACCTCCCTTTTGGCAGTCCCCTCCCGGATATCCGAATGGGGGACTATTCCGGAATCTTTTGCCAATGGAGAGATCTTCAATTACAGGCCACATGTCCTGTGGATACACGTTACGTGTTTTTAATGCAGTGGTTTCCATTGCCTTCTGCATCCTCATGTCGTTGATCATTGCTGATTCTTCCGACTTTAGGGGTAATTTCCCACCCCTAGGACAAGAGAGTGCCCTGAACCTCTATCCGCTCCTCCGCCCTCTTTGACAAGGCCGTTGGCAGAATGAGGCTGACTTCTTATACCGGAAGTCTTCGGCCGCCAATGGTGATTATTTATCAAAATTTAGGCAGTGGCGGGGATCGAACCCGGGACCGAAGACGTATTGATTATGAATCAAAGACGCTACCCCGAGACCCAACATATCATCAGCACGCATGAACGAGTCTTTGACATTGGTCGGTGGTTCTGTCAGATTTTCCGCTTACTATTACATATACAATCCAAGGAAAGTGTTCCCTCTGCATGATTCTTGGAAAATACGGGAACACGTGGAGACTACACAAAGTACCCGCGCACAAAAGTTACATTCTGCCGGAAATCTCTCCTACTTCCTAACATTTAAAGAAGCTCTCCTGCATACCACGAAGGGTTAGCACATTTAGAAGAATCTATATCTTGGAGAAATGATTAGCTAAATCTCAAGAAATGTTTTTAGAATGAAATATGTAAATATAAAAGGAGCACTAAAGGGTGAAAGAGAGCATGTTGACAGAATAGAAAACCGTAAGCTCATAGTGATCATAGATGTCTTATGTATACAGACATGAAACACTAACAAATAGCTAAATATGAACTCTTACATTACAGTAAGCGCAGAAGTGATGTCGTAAATGTTGAAAAGAAAAAGTACTATCATAAGGATTGTCTTGACAAAACCAGAGAGATTTCACTAAACTGAGAGGTAGTAGCATCAAGCCTTAGCATACTTACAGCCTTCATGTTGACTAAGCTGAGGATGTGCGGCGGAGCGGTCTATTCAGAATGCTGGTGGATCGCTGTGTGTGTTTTCATCTGGGGGCGTCTGCTCTTTTATACTCTTTCAGCCTCTGGCACTGACCTCGGAGTGCTGATCTTTAACTCTGGCGGTGATCTGAGAAGGGCGGAAGGAGGAGGGGCGAGTTGTCACAACGATGAGCTTTTGTTGCTGCCCTCCCCGTTTCGCCGAGCCGAGTCCTTTCTGGTGCTCCGCGCAGCGGGCTAGCGGTTTACGCTGAATTCTAAGAAGCGTGATTTAAGGACTCCTATGTCCCTCTGCATGTTGCGAGAAAAGTAACCGCCCAAAGGGACGGTCAAAACGGTGGAAATTAAAAGCAGTAAGTTGGAGCAGCTATTTGAAATCTGTACCAATATTTATATTTGTACACAGCAAAAAATTCGTTTTGTATGCAACTTTATATTCTCTGAAGCCGCATGTTTCTCGGTCAACTTGAATGCTGTTTCCTATTATTTTATACTTAAGTAATATTTTAACCTAACTTTCTTCTCCCATCTATTGGCACTATGGGCCCATTTTATATATTCATTCTTTTTTTATTCACACATAAGTCACATATGAAGTTTCCTATTAATAATATTGTTCTAAACACGTAGAAAATAGTTTTGCATCATTTAGGTTCCGAGAGTTCCGGAACCTGGACAGAAAATTGGAATGGAGATCAACACAAACATCATTTCCACCCTTTTCATTGCTCATAAAAACCACACTTTGCATGTAGTACCACCATACAGCGAGATCTTCAGAGGCGGTGGTCTAGATTTATGTTCACACCGGTACCTCTAATATAAAATAGCACGTCCGCTTCCATTGATGCATGCCTGTATTCGTCGTGGTATACTACCCACAAGTTCATGAAGGCACTGTTGGTCCAGATTGTCCCACTCCTCAACAGCGATTCGGCATGGATCCCTCAGAGTGGTAAGTGGGTTACGTCGTCCATAAAAAGCTTCTAGTCTAGCGATGCGAGCCATGTCGTTATCCTGAAGGAAGCCATTCAGAACATGAGCACGATGGGGGAATCCATGAAGACTAACGCCTCGCCAACATATTGCAGATACGGTTGCACTATCGGTTGGAGGATGGCATTCACGTATCGTACATCCGTTACGGCGCCTCCCATGGCCACCAGCGGCGTACGTCGACACCACGTAATGCCTTCCCAAAACAGCAGGGAACCTCAACCTTGCTGCTCTCTCTGGACAAGGCGGTCGGCCTGACCGGGTTCTTCCAATCACATCTACGACGATTGTCTGGTTGAAGGCATATGTGGCACTCATCGGTGAAGAGAACGTGATGTCTGAGCGGTCCATTCGGCAAGTTGTTGGGCCCACTGTACCGAGCTGCATGATATCGTCATTGCAAACATGGACCTCGCCATGGACGTAGGGAATGAATTTGCGCATCTTGCAGCCTATTACGCACAGTTTGAGTCGTAGCACGACGTCCTATGGCTGCACGAAAAGCATTATTCAACATTATGGCGTTGCTGTCAGGGTTCCTCCGAGCCATAATCTGCAGGTAGCGGTCATCCACTGTAGTAGTAGCCCTTTGGCGGCCTGAGCGAGGCATGTCATCGACGGCTGCTGTCTCTATGTATCTCCTCCATGTCCGAACAACATAGCTTTGGTTCATTCCGAGACGCCTGTACACTTCCCTTGTTGAGAGCCCTTCCTGGTACAAAGTAACAATACGGACGTGATCG
Organism: Schistocerca americana; assembly: GCF_021461395.2. Lineage (NCBI taxonomy): Eukaryota > Metazoa > Arthropoda > Insecta > Orthoptera > Acrididae > Schistocerca > Schistocerca americana. Next base: position 489,514,978 of record NC_060126.1, on the reverse strand, counting down.
AACCGCGTTATTGACCGTCTAGGCCTGGTTGAACTACAGACAACATGAGCCGTGTACCTCCTTTCTCGTGGACTGACTGGGACTGATCGGCTGTCGGACCCCTTCCGTCTAATAGACGCTGCTCATGCATGCTTGTTTAAATCTCTAGTGACATCTCTGAACAGTCAAATGGACTGTGTCTCTGATACAATATCCACAGTCAACGTCTATCTTCAGGAGCTCTGGGAACCGGGGTGATGCAAAACTTTTTTGATGTATTTGTATTTGATCTCAGTTCCGTTCTTTTCACTTTCCTTAAAATTTCGTTATCACCTGATTGTATTCATCTGTTGTAATTCCAAGTACAGGATTCATCGGTGTTTGTTACTGCGTGGGAACATACTGCTTTCTAAGATATTAGCTTTGTATCCTCTATTCTCTTGTCAACTATTGTTGCTGATATTGTACTATAATTCTTCTGAAACTCTCTTAACTTACTAGTGACGTGGTTTTTATATGTATTACTGGTACCATACTCTACATATCTTCTCTCTTGGTGGTTTGCTCATTGCTGTTTTTAAAAGATTTTTAAACTTCCTGTTTAAGGTCATTCACTTCCTCCGGTAAACATCTCACGTAGTAACGCGAAATATAAGATGAGAAGGTATAAAGCCACTGAAAATTGCGTCTAGAACTTAAAGGAAATGATTGCGGACCGCTATTTATCCGACACCGCAGGCAGTACCATAGTTTGAGGAATACATATGTTATCGTTGATGTCAGTGCTCTGTAGCACTCAACTTTCCGCCGAAGACAGAAAGAAAATTAGACAGTGACGACGACTTCTGAGGCAAAAGGCGCAAAATAGAGAGTGTCATGAAACTTCCTGGCCGATGAAACTGGATCCCCGACTAGACTCGTACTCAGGACATTTGTCTTTCACGGGCAAGTACTGTAGGGCAAACAACATTGTCGAAGTGTGAAACTCTTGATGAAAAATTTTTGTCTCACGCGTAATACAGCTTGGTCCCGGACAACCTAGCGTACTTGAGAACATCAACTATTTTATGTTTTTACTTGTCGATTGTAAGTTGTTGTCCGCCACGGTAGATGAGTCGACAGCGCGCCGGTTTGTCATGCCGGGGGGACCGGGTTCAATTCCCAGCTGGCTTCGAGATTTTCTCCTCTAATGGCCTGGGTGTTTGTGTCGTTTTCATCATCATCATTTCATCCTCATCGACGCGCAAGCCGCCGGTGTCATCTCAAAAGATTCGTACCAGGCGATCAATTCTAACCGCCGGGAGGCTCTCGCCACGCGACATTTCATTACACTTACGCCTTGCAGCGAGGTAATAATTATTTAGCATTTCCATTTGTCACAAGCACTTGCATGCGAAATGCAAAGGTTGCGAGTTCGAGTTTCTATCCGACTTACAGTTTTAATCTGCCGGGAAATTACACATCAGCGCAAACTCCGCTGCAGAGTGAATAATTTCATTCTAGAGGCTTATCATTCTTCTCGTATTATATAATCCACCAACAGCACATTTCATCGTCAGAAGACGATGAGCACTCTGCCGAAATACTAAGGTGCTTAAGTACCCCCACCAAAACAACTATAATTTTAGTGGTAAGGAGAGCAACAAAAAATGGTTCAAATGGCTCTGAGCACTATGGGACTCAACTGCTGAGGTCATAAGTCCCCTAGAACTTAGAACTACTTAAACCTAACTAACCTAAGGACATCACACACATCCATGCCCGAGGCAGGATTCGAACCTGCGACCGTAGCGGTCGCGCGGTTCCGGACTGTAGCGCCTAGAACCGCCCGGCCACTCCGGCCGGCAAGGAGAGCAACATAAATCATTAATAACAAGAAGGCAATGAGGAACTCAAGTTTCTTCCAGCGTATGAAATGTTCAGACAACTCTGGGGAATGCAATCGGGCGACCATTTCGATAACCACCGGTATCTCAATAGGTGCAAAGCCCGTCAGTTTCAAGGTAAAAATGCAAGGAGTGAACGGTGTGCATGGTTATTAAAAACCTAGGTGCGCGGGGCTGTGCTGACCAGAACCGTAATAAAGCATATTCAAAAATATAACACACACACACACACACACACACACACATACACACACTCACACACACCAAGGAACACAATCGGCACACCCTCCTGCCGCAAGCTAGCAAATCCGCTGTCACAGAATACCGTATTTTTGTACCGGTCGTTAGATTAAGTGCAGCACAAGTGTTGCAAATACTTTTCTGGAATTCCCCTGTCAATGAATCTGCAGAAATACGGCTGTTTCAGGTGATTATCAAAAGGGAAGGAGCTTTCCAGTTTAATTATTTATAATAAGCGAGTAAACCACTCTCAAAAAACCGTCATACTCAGCGCAGCTGGCACCGTTCTGCGATTTTCCAGCGTGTAGAAAATCTGTGTGACATCGCCGAGGTGAGTTTTCACAACAGACAGCGATCTCAGCAGCGCAAAGACTTGGAGCAAAGTCCAACGCTCAAGCAATCTTACGCGCAGCAGCAACTCGGTACACTACGCGCACGCCAGTGGCGTTTGAAACAGGGAAACTGAGTGTACTGCCGCCACCTGAGAGTGGCCAGAAGACGGGCTGTAAGTTACTGACTTCCAGCAGTTCGTCTGAAATTTTACGGAACAGATTATGTGCTGGCAAAGTTTTAAATTTCTCATTACCTACAACGTCAAACATTAGCAGAACATATCACAAAGATAATTGATCATCTTTCTTGAAAACCCATCGCTGTTTCGCTTTATAAGATGTTCGGAATGTAAACCATTTTTGTGGTTTTGAATAGCTCTTGTGTAAGTACTTCAAACTATTTTCTTCAGAAATATGAAACTAATATGACTGGTAGCATATCACTCAAAGTGCAGAGATTAGGAAAAATATCTGGCGGATTAAACACCAGAAATATTTTTAAACTTTATCCTTCTGACATTATCTCAGGTAGGATGCAGAGATATGTGAAAACTCGCTCGTGTATATATGAGATGGGATCATCAGCATTATAAATTACTTCGTGGATGTCTACAAGTAAGTATTAACGTCGAACGATCGTAAGGAAGTTCAGAAAAGCTTGGGAAACGTCTGCACTTGGTGTATCGAATAGCGGATCCCTTTAAATGTGGGTAACTGCAATGTAAAATGGACTACAAAATTAAAACCTTTAGTTTTTACAAAGGCCAGAATAACTGAATTATATGGATTCGAGTAGTATACTGATTTGAAAATAACAATTGAAGATCTGGAATATCTCAAGGCTGCATGTTGTTGAAACTTTTCCGTCGTTCACATCGTACAGTAGGCTCCAGTCTAATTATCAGCGAACTGTCCAACACACATTTGCTTATGAAGCATTTGACAGAGGTCTTGGGGTCGGTTCGGTGCACTGATCACAAAACTGAGTCAGTTCTTCTAGAATGCCTGTACTTGAATTTTAAATTTTTACTGAAAGACTGATACATACAAACTTTTTAACTATAACAGGAATATCTTAATGGATTTATACAATTTGAGGGAGACTGAATACATATTTCACATCATTTCTGCCAGAGAGGCTCTAGTTTCCTGATATTTGGTAGCTATGTCAGAGTAATACACCAGAAATGAAAAATCGTAATGCCTAACGAATTCACAAATCATGTAGAAAAACAAATCGAAGGGCATCAGAATAAGCACATGAAAAGCTAGTCTATATAGTTCAATTAAAGATACACATCTTCTCATACGCACAAGCCATTTCACTGACAAGCTGAATGTCGTATTGTCCCCTCTTGTTGCCTAGGACTTTCCGAAAACATTGCCACGCGTTTAGCTTAGCAAGACTGTGAATAGATTCAAGCTGATGATCTCTAAAGACCTTACATATTTCTGGATCAATGAGTACTTCCTGCTTGATCTTTTCAGTACTCAGTTCATTGAAACGCTTGTTCTTTGCTGTTATTCAGTGATTTTGGAAATGACTTCACGAATCCCAGCTTCACCTTTGGTGGAGGTAACAGGACATTACTGGGATTTATATGTGGCTCCTACAAGACATTTGCTTATCAAGCAATAATGTTTTCGTCGTAGCCAGTCCATCTGTTTATAATGCAAATCCTTAGCACAACTGTCTCGCTCACCAATGTAGCAGTAGCACTAAGCCCCATAACCGTAGCAATGACTTTTAAATCAGTACATACGAGCCATTAATGTTTATCATAGACGATGTTGTGTAACGTATCTCTCAACGTGATGTAACACTCCTTTGCCGTTGCTGCATATGACACGAGTTTTCGACTATATAAAGCAGCACGGCTTTCAAATTTGTTTTTGAACAGTCCATGGAAAGTATCCATCCACCTTTTTGAACACAATTTTGTGTGTTGTTTAAAACCTTTCCCGAGCCGCTTCTCACTTCAGCGAAAAGTGCATACTCGAGGTCTATCTTCCAGAAGATTCCATCCATGAAATGAGAAACTAACAGATAGGGCATTATGTTTTGGAAGGTCTAAATTTCTAAAGAGGCCAATGAGGTCAGTTAGTGAAATTTTGTACATTTCTCTAGATAATGCCAGCGTAAAGGTGGCATCGTCAGATGTGGAGGGATGGCACGTTTCTGACTGGACTTCATCTTCACTGTCACTACAAGCGTTTCTTGTGTTGACTGCCAGGAGATCTGGAAGTACAGGACCGACTCAACGAGGCACTGGCCACATCGCACTTGTTATACTGAGACACTGAATTACACCCTTGTTTTTCTTACGAAGTCCCGTATTGGGCGGAGGCATAAAGCAGTAGTAGTGATCGGTTACGAGGTTTATTGGTTCGGGCGAAATGGCTGATAATGCAAAATGTGTGGCGCATTTTTTCCCCTTTCATCCATGCATTTAGAGTTGATTAACATGGCGTGCAAGAAACCTGAGGAGCCCACGCTTCTGATTGGTCCTCTAACTGTATTCGAAATATATACGTTATTCACTGCTTGTCACGATGTTCTCATCCTTAGCCGAAAAACTGCATATATACAGTTCTAAAAAATTGTTAGCGTTACTAACAACACCTGCGGGGCTTAACAGCAGTACTGATTCCACGCTGTAGCTTAGAAACTCGCGTAATAGTCACAGTACACAACGCAGCACACCGGAGGGCAAGCAATCTCAGATTGTGTTAGCTAGAAACAAAACAATGACGTAATATCATGCGGAACACGTTTCCGCCGATTGGTATATCTGAAGACGAAGTCAAACTCGTCGCCTCGCAATATGAGTATCCTACGACTATGTGAAACTTCCAATTTATGCGTGATTTCAGTGGCATTCCTGGTAAAACAAAAATATTAGAGGTACAAAACAAAGATAAGGCTGTAATGAACTTTACATTAGCATAAAAACTGGAGCTAAAATAAAAAAAATATTACTGTCGCTCTTGAACTCAACGTACTACAATCTAGAAAAATTGGGCATTTTTCTTTATGTAAAAATTTCATTGTTGAACACTGTGACGAAGGAGAAGAGTCTGTACTCGATCACAAGGTTACCGGTGACCGTCTGAAGCGCGTCACAAGTGTAAGTAGGCTGTTTAGGTTTTTATGTTGCTAACGCCACGTGGCGCTCTGTATGAAAATCACTGACTGTGCTGTGTGCAGTCTGTGGCTGGTTGAACTCATATTTGGAATATTTGCTATTGTAGTATTGGGCAGTTGGATGTGAACAGCGCGTAGCGTTGTGCAGTTGGAGGTGAGTCGCCAGCAGTGGTGGATGTGGGGAGAGAGATGGCAGAGTTTTGAGAGCGGACGATCTGGACGTATGTCCGTCAGAAAAAGGAAATTTCTAAGACTGTATGTCATGAACTGATATATATATGATGACTTTTGAACACTATTAAGGTAAATACATTGTTTGTTGCCCATCAAAATCTTCCATTTCCTAACTATGCCTACCAGTAGTTAGTGGCTTCAGTACTTAGAATCTTTTACTTACATAGCAGTATTGGCGCTCCCTGTATTGCAGTAGTTTCAGTAACGAAGATAATTGTGATGAAAGTGATTCATTATAGGTACAGGTTATTGATAGCCAGGGCGTTTCTTTTGAAGGGATTATTGAAAGTCAGATTGTGTTGCGTTAAAAAATAAAATTTAAAAAAATTGTGTCAGTTTACTGTTCATCAGAATAGGTAAGGGGAGAAATGTTTGAGTATGTTCAGTTTTGCTCGGCTGTTTGAAAATCAAATATCGTAAGAGGTTTATCAGCACAGTAATTTATAATTTTCCAAAGGGGACGTTTCACAAGGAATAAGTTTTTAGTTATATGTATTAGCAACGGTGTAGGATGGGACTAAAGTAGAAGAACAGGCTGGCTAGAGGATAGGCTGATGGAAGTGTTAACCTTTTAGAAAAGATCTCGGCAAATTCAGAGCACGTTTGCAGTAAACCATTTACATAACTCTAGAGCAGAGCTCCTCATTATCTGCAATCTTCATCATATATGTCGCGTAGAAAATTGGTTCAAATGGCTCTGAGCACTATGGAACTTAACCCCTGAGGTCATCAGTCCCCTAGACTTAGAACTACTTAAACCTAACTGACCTAAGGACATCACACACATGTATGCCAGGGGCAGGATTCTAACCTGCGACTGTAGCAGCTGCGCTGTACCGGACCGAAGCGCCTAGAACCGCTCGACCACAGCGGCCGGCTTTGACTCACAGAAATCATGATAATAGTAGTTGAACGATTTGGGAGCCTCCATAGTTACAATGGCTGCCCAGTCGCAAACAAGAAGTACCCCAAGCGATCCACTCTACGGTAGGTGGAGCACTATACATGTAGGTGTACATGTAGGTTTCGTTTGTGAAAGACCTGCTACGTCACCAGTGACTGATCTTTTCCCAGCACATATTTTAAATCTGTTTCCAGTATCTGTAGTTGGAACGTAAAGTGGAAAATGGTAGCACGGGGAAGTTCGATGTACAGAGCTGACTACTGGCCAACGTGTGTGACAGCCAGATATTGTTCATACAATAATGAAAAAAAAATCCTCCGATCGATCTCAGTTGAGCAGACATTGTGAGGTCAGTAACATTTACAACTACTTCTGATTTCTCAGTTCAGTTGAGATTGTGGGGTCAGTAAGACCCACAACCACGTCTGATTAAAACTGTATCCACAGATCATAATAAATTCGCAGTGGAGTTTTATCATCCTACAGATGAAACATAATGGAAATGCTGATTTAGATACATCATCGAAGGTAAACTCACATTGTACATTTAGTCTCATGTAAGAAATAGACTTCCTTCCATATTCTGCGACTCAGTTTTAAGCGTATAGCAGAGTGCTCTTTTAGCACATAGCCGGCCGGAGTGGCCGAGCGGTTCTAGGCGCTTCAGTCTGAAACCGCGCGACCGCTACGGTCGCAGGTTCAAATCCTGCCTCGGGCATGGATGTGTGTGATGTCCTTAGGTTAGTTAGGTTTAAGTAGTTCCAAGTCCTAGGGGACTGATGACCTCAGCTGTTAAGTCCCATAGTGCTCAGAGCCATTTGAACCATTTTTTTCGCACATAACAAGTTCCCTTACTGTTATAGTCATAGAGAACGAATATCTACTAGTACGCTTCTGTGCGTGTTATCATTCATTTGATGTTATCGGCTTGGTCGCTCCAGAATGATTACACTAAGAATATTCGTACTGGCTGCCCGATATGAATCTTCTTGAAGTTTCCTAAGGAATTTCCAAACGAGATGTATGGCTTTTTTAGTTCTCAATCTTTTAATAATTTGCAGCATAATTATCACACAACGAAATTTCAGTCCGCGGCACCATATAAACTAATCTGAAACTACCTGGTGGCTTAAAACAATGTTCCACACCACGATTCAGACCTGGGAACCTGCGGTTCAAAGTGATCTATTTCGTTTGCCTTACCTTCCAGTCTGCAAGTTTTGAGCCCGGGTTCATTAGACACTTTACATCTCCGAGAGAACACCATTCCTGTTACACTCTGTCAGCGATTAATCAACATTTAATGATTCATGCAACATTTCTTTGTATAAGCACCCTCTTACTTCGAATTGATATTCGAACCATACGCTTGAGCACTATTCGACTATAAAAGGTACGAAAGTTTTGATTGTGACCTATTTCACAGATTAACTGCAATTGGGCAGTATGGTACCAACGATTTGCAACCTGCCTTTGGTGCATCTACTACTGAACTTATGGGATCATTCCATTACTTCAGATTTCTACACACGGTTCCTCCGAAATATTTTCGTGGTATTACGGTCTCCAGTAAACTTGCAGTTTAAAAATTAAAGTTGTATAGCGTATGGTGAAAATCTTACCTAATTTTCTTTGGCGAGTGCAGGAGTAAAGGAGAGCTGCAACATATAAAATATTTTATTTGTATTTATCTGCATCTGCTGTAAGAGCCAGCGACTAATCAATGCACCAGACTTATATTTTCCCAAAATGTAACTGGATAATACTTCAGCTTCTTTGGATAGTATTACATTATGGATGACATTTAGTAATTTAACTTAAAACATCCTCTAAGTTATAATATATAACTTAAGTAACTACTATAATTGTGTTACATTATCGATGTGCGGCCTATCAGTAGTGTTTAAGTGTACGCACAGGCATCTCAGCCAAGGATAACTTATGATATCTAGCCTATCGAGAGAATTTCTATCTACCAGAAAACTTTGACAGACACAATATAGGTTAATGTTAGGACAGGGCTAAGTAGTTTTATTGAAACACAACTTTATCATTATCCAAACACACGTTTCTCTATCCATATCACAGAAGACATCAATTACGAGGAGAGTAGCTTGCGTTTCTCATGATAGAGATTTTCGCAACCGACGCTGCTTTCCATGAGGAACTGTTTTCTGTTCCCTGTAAGTCACAATCTATCAACTCAAAATAAATTCAAGTGTATAGCTATAAATGTTTGAGAGTAGTCCAATTCTATGGCTCACGCCTGCTTCCTTACTGTGGGTATATTTGACCTGCGACCTGTTCCAATGTCATTCGACGTAATTCTTCTTAACAAATCTTGGAAAATTAATATCAACAGATAGCTAACTGAGCTTCACAGGCACTCCTTGAAAGTTTGGGTCTTAAAGATTTTTAGCTATTTAAGCTATTTTTATTCATCACTAATACTCATTACTGGGTCCCTGAGCATAGCAATAGTAGGAAATCTGAATTTAAACTTTACATTTACCTCATCTGAGGCAAGTGCCTTACAATACCTACATCTTACTCGACGGCGGAAATCATGGCAATTAAGTTAGTAATACAATGAAGTACAGAGAAAATGCTGTGGAAACAGATATCAGTATAACGTCAGTCCTACCTCCGAAAGTACGAGTAAAATCGAGTGATTTCCAAAACACCCATATCGATCTGCTGGGGTCGTCTCGAGCCTAAAAAGTGTCCATGCCAGGGGGAAACAAAAATAGGGGTGCATCCATTCTAAATAGGTGTCCACAGGAGGTCCCACTTAGAAAGATCGCAACAGAGTTGTAAGCAATTACACTGAGAAACCAACCAAACTGGAGGATCATCTGCGCAGGTGTCACCCTGCTAATATAGGTAAGGATTTCAAATACTTTTCTATACACAAAGAAAAACCTCAGAAGGACCCTCAGTGGATAGTATGTGCGCTTGGACGGCCCAAAAGGTAAAGACAGTACACAAGGGTTAGTATATATTTCTCTACTTATAGCGAAGGCTGGAAAAGGCATACTACTAGGGAGCATGTGATATTGGAAGCCCTTGAACACTTTCTAAAATCTTTTCCACAGGAACCTGTTTATGACATACTCCAAAATAATTCCTTTGAACAGCAACACATTCGAGAGGCACATTGATGAAGTGGATACAATACTGAAAACAATAGCTCCGCTTCTCTATACAACTGGACGAGTCGATGGAATCTGGTAATAGAGCATCATCATTTTCGTATGTTCTTTTTATTAGCACCAAGAAGCCCATGAAGAGCTGTTTTTCGCAAGAAGAGACATTAAGGATGAATCAGTATTTAATGTTTTCAAAAGTTATTTCGTAGAAAAGGCAATCCCTTTATCGATTGCAATATAAGCGGCAGCATATCAGCACCTACCGCGTTTGGCTGTTATCATGAATTTATAAGCCATGTAAAACATAGTGTACCGGACAGGGGAGGGAGTTAACAATACACTGTATCATACATAGAAAAAATTAGGTAGTAAAAATCAGAGTGGTAGATTACGTCATCCTCTTCAGTTTGTTGATAACGTAGTATACAAATTTGGATTCAAATCTACGTTATCTACTTAGTTACGCGAAGAAAAGGACAAGGATTTTGTTCTATTCACACTGAAGTACGTTGTCTGCCAAAAGTCTCATATGTGAGAAGAGGTTTGTCACTTATTGAGACTGTTTGAGACTTTGCATGCTTAAGATGTAATTGTAATCATGTGGAAACCAAACGTTGATTATCGAACACATTTGTTTACTAAATTTAAAAATGTTAACAGTCAGAATCTGAGAAAAACAGAGGTCATCATCTTAGATTTTTTTGCCATAGTTAAAGTAATGAAGCAAAAGATCCTTTCACACTTAATTTGAATGTAGGTTTGAGGCAGTTTCAATCACATAAATCCTAGCACAGATTATTAATCCATACAGTGATACTTGAGAAACGGATATCTTATTGCAAGAACTGATCGGAAAAGTTCCAACGAAAAATTTAAGGAACAGTTTAGAAGGGCGTATCAGCAATTATTATGGTCTATTGGGATAAAAATTTGAAAGCTTTTGCATCTTCTAATGTGGCTGAATGGGTTTCCAGTGAAGTTGCCAGTCTTCTTACAAAAAAAAAAAAAAAAAAAAAAAAAAAAAATACTCATTGGAGATCACTGACCGAGAAGATTTTAGGTTAAACCTAATTTGAAGCCAATTGCAGAAACTTTTCTCATAAAATTTCTAACTCATCCCTCATTACAAGCATTTATGTATTACATTTACTAGACATTATTTTTTGTCGTTTAAATCAGTAAATGTATAAATCTAAACGTTAGTTTACTCCCGTTTAGACCGTAGGCGCCGTATATAGTCGTTACTTAGGAGAGGAAGAATTTCTTAGCTGAGATAGCTGTGCAAAAATTTGGTGTTGATAACCGGTTTCAGTAAAAGTATCTTCAGTAAAGTATCTTCAGATATTCACCAAGATTTTGTGTGCAGCTGGCATAAGATGTCTGTAATAACCTTGATGAATATCTGAAGATGGTAAGTTAGTTTCACCAAAACAGTTTATTTAGAACAAAGCTTTTATAGCGATATCGGCTAAGCAGTTTTTCTTTTCCTGAGCAAATCTAAACATGTTTTTTTTTTTTTAAGTTTCTTCCGCTACATTTGTCCTGTGAAATCTACCAAAGTGAGTAGCACTGTATCAGCTGCCAGAAACACTTTTGAAGTTGGTGAATTTGTAAAAATTCTATATATTAAAGGCGGGGGCGGGGGGGGGGGGGGGTCTACCCAAAACAGAAAAATGGTTCAAATGGCTCTGAGCACTATGCGACTTAACTTCTGAGGTCATCAGTCGCCTAGAACTTAAAACTAATCAAACTTAACTAACCTAAGGACATCACACACATCCATGCCCGAGGCAGGATTCGAACCTGCGACCGTAGCGGTCGCTCGGTTCCAGATTGTAGCGCCTAGAACCGTACGGCCACTCCGCCGGGCCAAAACAGAAAAAAAGGTTGCTATATGATCTAAAAGAAAGATAGATTGAGATGCTCTGGTTAGTACCCTACCCAACGTAAGAGGAACACAATCCCTTAGTGTAATTATGGAAGATCGTTTTCCCTCTTCCCTGTATCACCCGCTTACAAACTGTCTATCATGTCTCCTGTACCCTATGTGTATGTGGATGCATAACTTAAGCTGGGGAAATTTTTAGATCTTAGTAGACGCAAAAGAAAGATGTAAAAGGAAATCGAGAACCTGTCAGATGATGATCAGTTTGCCTTTAGCAATGGTAAAGGCACGAGAAAGGTATTTCTAAATGGCACTTGATAATGGCTGCCAGACTCAAGAAATATTAACACACGTTCATTACATCTGTTGACCTATAGAAACCCTTGAACACTGCAAAAAAGTGATAGGTGTCAGTTATAGGTGAAGACGAGTAATAAGCAATATATACCAGAACCAAGAGGAAACAATAAGAACGAAAGAACATGAACAAAGTGATCTGATTCAAAGAGATTGTGACACACTTTATCTTGTCGTTCAAGCAAAGTCAGAGACACGTGGGATTAGAATTCAGATTGAATCGACTCGCTGAGGATATTGCTATCTTCAGCAAAAGTCAAGATGAATTACATGACCGGTTTTAATGAATGAAAATTGCGAGTACGGAATATGGTTTGCTGCAAAATAGAAACGGAATATAGCCGAATGAAATTTGGCTGTGATGAGGGAATTAGGTTAGAAAATGAGACCTAAATGTAGTAGATGTGTTTTCCTATTTGGACAGCAAAATAACTGATACTGGCGGAAGTAGACAGAGTATAAAATGATGACTAGCCAACAGCAATGGAAAATTTTCTGAAAATGATAATTTTAACACTGAATATAACTTTAAGTATCAGAAAACCTTCCGTGAATATAGTTTTCTGGAATACAGTCTTGTGCAGAAATGGGACGTTGACAACAAACAGTTCAGAAAAGAACAGACGTTTTGTAATTGTGGTGCTGCAGAAGAAGGCTGAAGCGTAGATGCATAAATCGGCTCACTAATAAGGAAGTACAGAAACGAATTGAGGAGTGAATAAATCTGCGGAATAACACGATTGGAAGAGGGTATCGGGCGATAAGACGCATCATGAAGCATCATGATATGATCGTTATTTAATGCAGGCTACGAAGAGGGGAGGGGGGGGGGGGGGAGGCGGGGCTCAAAATTAGAAATAGTGACCAAGGCTCGACCACAGAGAATGCATGTTCTACTGGATGTAGGTTGCAGTAATCACAATGAAACGAAGAGGCTTGCACAGCATGAACCGGCAAAGGAAAATGCAGTAATAAGCATGAGACCACAAGAACATCTCGTATGTTCTCTGATCTTGGTTCTACCCGCTGGTTCCTTTTATCTCTCGCATCTTGGCCCTGAATCGCCTCTGAACTAACACAGCGATCCAACCAAAACTACACAATCTCCCTTACTGTCGTTGTCATCTTCCCTTCATTTGCATGTAATCTATGTCCATTCGAATTAATTCCAAAATGCTTAATAGGAATTCGTACGTAACGTATCCCACCTCCAGTCTAGAGTCTCTTAGAACATTTCTTGTTCAGCATGTTGACTACCATTAACCCAACTCCAAATTACGCATACAGATCATGACCTCTTCTGTATTGCCCTTAAATAAATTATCAACCATCACCCTGTCATCTTGGTGTACGAATAATACAGTATTCTAAAAGTTAACAAATACGCAGACTTACGCGCTCCGTGTGCTCCGTCAGCTGTAAGATCGACAAAAAACGAAAGAAACTAGCAGTATTTACCCGAAGGAGCTCTCGGATAATTAACAAATGTGGGCTGTGTTCAGACAGTCGAGAAGTAACTGTTAAACATAAAAAGGGGAGACCAAAACACAAAATATACAAATAATTCGTCGCATAATGGGTACATGTGTTGTGTGTCATGGTCAACATAGCTCAAAAGCTCGAAAGTAAAATAAGGAAAACAATCATCATTGTGTACTGGTTGTTCACAATACAGGAGAACACCTGTTTACTCCGGCTGGAAGCCAGAGTATGAACCTATAAAAAGATTACCTGTCACTTTGCAGTATAATGGAGGTTACAATCGGAATCAGAATAATAAATATTGTTATTCTCTCTATAATTTGAAATCCTGTTTAAAAAATAGCCATAGATTGCACGACGTTCTTTATTAACTTAAGAACGATGCGCCTCGCCGGGTAGGTCATCATCAGGTTATGTCAAAAGGTCCAAAATATTCTGCAAAACAGTATCCGTCTAGAAGGCATGATACTGCATAAAACATACTGAAAGTCATCCCCAGTGAGGCGACGACAGATATAACAGCCCAGAACAGGATCTCGTGCGAAAACTGTAAACTGCCCTATATTACAACGGTCCCATTTGCCCGTCCGTAGTCACGTTGTTGTTGTTGTTGTGGTCTTCAGTCCTGAGACTGGTTTGATGCAGCTCTCCATGCTACTCTATCCTGTGCAAGCTTCTTCATCTCCCAGTACTTACTGTAACCTACAGCCGGCCGAAGTGGCCGTGCGGTTAAAGGCGCTGCAGTCTGGAACCGCAAGACCGCTACGGTCGCAGGTTCGAATCCTGCCTCGGGCATGGATGTTTGTGATGTCCTTAGGTTAGTTAGGTTTAACTAGTTCTAAGTTCTAGGGGACTAATGACCTCAGCAGTTGAGTCCCATAGTGCTCAGAGCCATTTGAACCATTTTTTGTAACCTACATCCTTCTGAATCTGCTTAGTGTATTCATCTCTTGGTCTCCGGATTTTTTCCCTCCACGCTGCCCTCCAATACTAAATTGGTGATCCCTTGATGCCTCAGAACATGTCCTACTAACCGATCCCTTCTTCAGGTCAAGCTGTGCCACAAACTTCTCTTCTCCCCAATCCTACTCAATACTTCCTCATTAGTTATGTGATCTACCCACCTTATCTTCAGCATTCTTCTGTAGCACCACATTTCGAAAGCTTCTATTCTCTTCTTGTCCAAACTATTTATTGTCCATGTTTCACTTCCGTACGTGGCTACACTCCATACAAATACTTTCAGAAATGACTTCCTGACACTTAAATCTATACTCGATGTCACGTAGTGGATCCATATAAATGCTATGTCTGTCGTCGCTTCCATGAGATTGCCCTTTCGTATGTTTTATGTGGTATTACGCGTCCTTGATGGACATTTTCGGCTAAAAATCTCTGATCTTTTAGCATAACCTGATGATGCACTGCCTGGGCGAAATGGGTCGTTCTTAAATTAATAAAGAACATCATGCAACCTACGACTGTTTTATAAACAGTAGCTACAGGAGGTTGCTGTAACACCACGCCAAGATGGAACGCAATAATATTTATAATTTGAAAGGACCACCCTGTCAGATACAATCTATCGAAACTCACACTGCATGAATAAGTGTATTCATTTAAATCAGTAGTTGAAACACTATTATAACTGACGGAAATAGATCGGTTGCTTACTATTACGTGTATCGAGAGTTATAAAATGACTCTCTACACTACTGGATCGTGAATTTTGATAATACATTGGAAAAAATTTTCCGCCAGATACACTTTCTATAACATTTTATTCGGAGTTAAAGTAATTATGTAAATATACACTCAACCTGAAGTATATTTTGAAGACAACAGTACTCTTCAAGGGATGAACCTGTCGCATGTGGTACGTCAACTCACCCATCTAAGCTATCAACTGCTTTACACAGCCAGTTGTAGAAGGAGATACAGTTAGGCATGGTCTCTTTCCCATGACGTATCTTGACTATTCTAGCAAAAACAAGTAACATCAAATTACTTTCTGTGTACTCGTTATATTGATGTTTATGACTCGAAGAGGTCAGTAATTGCAACGTTCAGTATACAAATCAGTGTTTCTCTGATTCTTTTATTACACCATACAATATTAAAGATACGACTATGGTACTGAATCACATCACTCCACTTTCGTGTGCTGAGTTTCAGTTTACACCTCTCAAAGCAATGTCATTACTTAATCAACAGGTACAGTTGTGAAACTGTCAGTCAGAACTTATGAGCGGTATAATGTTACACAGCGAAAGGCAGTTGCTAACTGACTAATGAGAAGTTGTAATTGTGGACGAAATTGGAATGAGGCAGCGTAGCAACGTTTGTGTATGCACAGGATACAAATTGAAACGAGTCCGTCTAATTTCTTACATAAAAAGTTAAAACTATTCCATGTATTCACATATCATGGTAAAGAATCTCAGGCAACTCATTCAAATGTTAAAACAAAAATTGTGAACGATACACCATTATTTCACGAGCAAGGCTTATAAATCAACGGATGGTGCACGGACTGAGTGACTTATTACCTGGATTCCAAAAGGAAGATGAATGAATCACTATGTAAAATATGCAGGGATGAGAGGAACATATAGTTCTGAAGAGTCTGGAGTAGGTATTTATGCTCCAGTTAGTATGAGATTGATGCTGCTGCTCCCGCTGCTGCTGCTGAGGGTGATGGTGATATGTAGAAGTAAGAAACGAAACAGTGATGACAGAAATTATTTTTCACGAATCTTGCACTCATGACTGAAGCAAATCGACATGTTTTCGTTACTAGAAACTTTCATTTTTCACCTTTGACGAAACCGCCCCAGGATTATGAATTGCAGTACTAGAACAAATAAGAGATGCATTTATCCGAAGAGCAGTAGCGTTACAAACAACCATAGGTGGGTGTTCACTTCCATGAAAAATCATTCCAGCTATACGCTAGGCAGCTACAATAAGCGTGATAATAAATTGCGGATACGCTACAAAGAAGAAACAAAAGCGATAATTACAACTTTTAATTACAGACTGCACAATGTTCTGATGTATGCTCCAACATATTTTGAAAAGCTGAATATATTAGCTTTTTGTACTGTAAAAATACGTAGCGGGTACGTCCACTGATGTTAAGTGTGCAACGGGTGTTCCAGGATTCCTATTACACCCTTCCAGAGGTCATGCAGGAGATGTAGCAAATAATTTTTACGGAGGAACATGCGTCATGAAATTTCCATTTCTGTATTACAGAAAAAATAAGCTACCTCTGTGGGTACTACCTTCATTTCCCACTTACTCGTACACTTACTCGTAGCCCATTCACCTTCAGTGCCAGTGTGATAGGTCATCAGACGTCACATGATGCCCTACACGGTCGTTTCATTGGAATGTATTTCTTTCCGTACCGCTACAGGAGTAGGAGTTACCTAATATTGCTGCAGGAAGAAGTTGTGAACCGGTTCATTTTCTGTTTCCCGTCGGCTAAAGCATCGACTCTACATTGGAGCAAAGGTAGGCAGCCGAAGCTGACCAAGTAGCTGATCGATAAGGTTCCCGCATTTGACCCTATTGATTTTGTACTGTGGGACTTCATGAAGCATACTTGCTGATTTCCTTGTAGGCGACCGATTAGGACTGCGTGCCGTATTAAACCTCGAAACTTGGTCCCCTCACTGTCCTGAGTGGTATAACATCAATAACAGTATCCGGTCACAACTTATACAACTCATTAGCAAATATTCGCAAAACATAGTTTCTTCACTTCCTGTGCTAATATGAAAGAGATCCTATAACTGCCAAGAATGTTTAGGATTTTTTAAAAGTTTCATGTTTGTTGAAAACACTATACACTAAGTGACCACAAGTCATCGAAAGTGTTTCTGATGATGAGTAGTCAAAACCGAAGCATTTCCTGAAGTATTCGTTAGTCTTTAGTCAGAAGTCACTTCTATAAATCTTTCTCACAAAGTTGGACTTTTCCTAAAATTTCAGTACTGAAAATAAGTCTCATTTCTAACAGTGAAAGATAATAGCGAAATTTTAAAAGGATTCTTACAGCAGATTATTGCGTTTTGAAGACAATATTTTCTCAGGAAAAGAGTAGTGTACTGCTTCTAGCTAACTGGCAACGGCCACTTCCCGTCAGGTCATGAACGTCAAGCACTGTCGGGCTAAGTTAGCACTTCGATGGGTCACCGTCGGCGTCTGCTGAATGCTGTTGGCAAACCGCCATGCTCTCAGCCCTTGTGAGACCGACTGAGGAACTTGTAACACCTCCGTTTATTTATCCCGACCTGATCTGATCGAATAGCAGCCCAATATTTATTATTAATATGACCGTGTACCTAAGGGGGCTGGTAATCGGAATTGACTGCTACGGAAGTTGTTACTTTCCAGTTCGTCCTGTCCAATACTGTAATAATGAAATGTCTGGTAACAAGAAAAACACCAACACAGTTTCACTAATTGCGGACCTATATTCTTCTCAAAAACACCAAAAAGGAGACAGCCACTGCCTTCGTCATACATATCTAATTTCGGCTAATCTCAGCACAGGCTTTCTTCATTTTCCATCATCGGCACACGCTAATCCATCACTGCATCCGACTCTGCAATCCAACACTGCAATCCAAGGTGATGCCGGCGCGGTAGACGCGAAACCAAATATCGGCCCTAGAAATGTCACTGATCACTTTCGTAATAATACTTCTTCACCTTCTCGGTATTATTCTAGTACAAAGGGGTTTCCCCACGGCGATGGCGACTCCCTTCTTCATTAAAGCCTTACATTTCAACAAAGAATCCACACACCTATACCAGCAACATGGCACTCGCTCAACTCCACACTCGCTCTCGCAACACGACACAATCGATTGTTCGCCCTATCGACCTGTGCCAAGTGCAAATTTATAGTAAGGGCCTACGGACCCCTTACATCCCTGCCCTCGAAAACTTCTTTGGAGCCTCTGGCGTAAAAGAATCGGCATGGAAATAAGATATCATTACATCTGAACAAAACACACAGTGTAAATAATTAATGAAATTACAATTCACCAAATAATCCCTCTACACCGGTAGTGGGCTGCCTCCACAATAATATTCTACAAAAGGTTATTACGTCTCACAAACATGGCATTGTCCAAATCACAGTTTTCCATCAAGCAGCAATAATCCTCTATAGTCCATATTGAATGTAACATACAACATACAATCAAAAATTATTACATGAACACATGACATATGAGTTATTATATTACAAAAAATATCCTATTGGCTCTGGTAGCACACTGCCCCTTCAGAAACATCATACAACATCAATCTGTCTTAATTAATATGGCATGGTAAATATTTTTACAAACTTATCTTACATTCAGTCACCGAAAATCTTCACTTTCAGAGGTTTGTACGAGTCATTAACTACATATTTGTTATAACTTGCTACAGCAAAGACAAGAAAGCAAACTAGTTGAATGCCAGCTACCCCTTTGGTATGCCGTCCTTTCAGCAGGGTTCCTGCTGTACATACTATTATCACTCTAACTTATAGCTCACTTGGCCAACACGCATTAAGGTTAAGGAAGAAATTTACAACATGTTCATTTGAGTTTTTTTAACACAAGCAAAATTGAATATCAAAACTAAATATAGCATTTCCTCCTTGACTTACGCAATTATTTTACAATCCCTCATACCTCTACAGATTCAATAATATTAAATGCTCCATTATACCACTAAGTATGTCTTACATAGCTATTTGCAACACTATAACTAATGTGGTCACCCAATAAAAAATTTTAAACTACTGATCATTTCATTTTGCCAAACATTACTGCCATATGTTAATTGTTATGAAGAAAGCTTGGATGAGAGGTATTTCCTGTTATACTGACATTAATCCAAATCTTCTAAATGGATAATTATTATTCATTACACAGTGCCAGAATTCTGCTTCTAAAGCTTGATGTAAGTACAACAATACTTGACTTTGATAGCTAATTGGACACATGAATTACTCATTACTCATTAGTTACACTTTCTGTTTTATTCAGCATACTTCAGATAAACATGTATACCTACAAATAACTTGAACACAGATATTGCTCATGTGCTAAATGACATACTTCATTACTTCAAACATCTCATACTCCATACATTTCATTACACATGACTCCCTTAAACTTAACAGCAACTTCAACTGCAGATAAATATATATCTTCAACCCACATCATTCCTCCATATTCTTCAATACTTCAAACATCTCATATTCAATACACTTCATTACACATAACTCCCTCAACTTAACAGCAACTTCAACTGCAAATAAATATACATCTTCAAACTACATCAACCCTCCATATTCGCTCCAATAACTACATAAAAATGCTACTCCAGGCTCCTTGGTCTCTCCGTTCATAATATTTCACATCATTTATTCGAACAACTATCTCCTAATGTATTTGTTTCTTTATATATTCATCTACTTATAAGCTGATACATTACTTCAATTCTCTTACAATTCCTTGAACTTTTCATGCCTCATAAAACAACTCTATAAGATTACACAAACTCTGGTTTGACCAATTAGCTTCCCACTACATTTTGTAAACATTTGCTTTCTTATTTGGTTCTCATTTTATTACTTCTGGCACTAATAATTTTGCAGTATACTGACACTAAACTGAGCTTTTAACTTATTGATTCTCTGACATCTCACACTCTACATCAACAGTAACTACTTATCCTTATTTTAAGTCAACTATTAATCTGCTACATGGTTCCTGACTGAATTACTTGTATGACCACTACCAATCCTAACTACTACACTAACTTTATTAACATACGGATAGAGAAAGATGGTAGAGAAGTGAAACTTGAAATAAGAAATAAAGTCTCACCCAGCTGGGAGTGTACCAGTCGCCACTTGGTGTACCAGCAAAAGAGTGGCTGGCTCCCTACACCTACCTTTCTTCAATTCGTACCTCATAATCCCTTTGTCTGTCTTCTCCCCTCTCATAATTCCTGTCATTATCATCATCATCTCTCCCATGATTGTGGTGAAACTGTCGACCATTGGCATGGTTCCTATGTCCATTACCCCCACCTCTACCTCTGTAATTTGATGGGCCATTAAACTGACTTTGATGGTAATTATTTCCACCTTGGTTCTGATCACGCATCTGATTGTTTTCCTGTGCACGAATAGTTTCTAATTGCTCCAATACTTCCATTAAGATATCTTTATCTTTAATCAGACTTCCACATAAGTTTTCTTGCATCCCACGAGTTAACCTCCTTTTACTTGCTGATATCATTATGTCGTCATTCAATGGCTGCTCCAATGTTTCATTCAACTCCCATAGATTCTCAGCAAATTCTCTCAAGGTACCTCTCCAGGTATTAAGGGACTTGTGATGCAGTAAATCTTCAAGTGTTGCACACTGGTGACTTTTGGACCAGTATTTCTTTAAAATCTCTTCCTCAAATTGATCATAACTAGTAATCCCTTCCTTCTTTCTGACCCCCCAAGTGAAGGCCTCACCTTCCACCCTATCTATTGCAAATTGAATCTTGGCTGCGTCTTTGAAATGTGCTGGGAAAACTCCTTTTAACCATTTCATAAATATCATTGGGTGCAACCCTCCTTTCGGTTTAAACTTCTGCCCTGTATTATTTTGGACGTACCGATTATCACTGGTCATCAATGTAACGACTCTGCCTTCCCCAACGGTTAAAGTGGCATTGCTAATTCGTTTATCAATTTCTTCTGTCTTGCTCTCCAATTGTTGCACTCCCTGTTGTAACTGCCTGACCTCCATTGCAACCCTCTTGTTATCCTCTTCTCGTTGCACGGCTATAGCATTTCTCAGATTGACAGCCATTTGGTTTTCCCTACCTCCTATCCCCTTAACCGCATCATTGCATTGTTTCTGCATCTGCGTCACATCGGCGATTCGATGATTGCAATTTGTTTCCACTTCGGTGATCCTTTCTCCCAAATCGGCTTTAGTTTCTTCAATATCGTCTTCTATCTTCTTTGTTAACTTTCCTTCCATCTTCTCCACGTCTCTCTGGACTTGGTCTATGCTCTTCTGCAGCTTACTCTCTCTCTCGTTGATGTCCATCTTCAGTCGTTCTTGTAACTCCTGCATTTCCTTCTTAAGATTATATTCTATCTTCATTTGCGATGTTTTGATCTCTTGTACTAGAGTGTCCTTAAATGATTTTTCTAAGCTTTCTTTGGTTTTTTGTAAATCTTCCTTACATGATTTGAGGAACATTTCTTCCCTTTCTCTAGTTTCTTGTAAACCTTCCTCTAATGATTTGTGGAATATTTCTTCCCTCACTTTTGTTGCCTTGGTTTCCTTTAACAAGTCTGCTGACATCGACCGTATATCCTCACCCTCTGAAACTGGCTTATGTCTCGTCGTTTGGCCCGGTGTCTCAGGGTAACTAGTTGAATGTGCTAATGGGCTTTCTAATGACAATCCATATTCACTGATTCCTGAATCATCTCTGTCTTACTGTCCTATCCCTTTGTTTTGAGCTACTGCCTCACAAACCTCCTGCTTATCTTCGGTAGACATGTTTGGTTTATTTTTAATGCACAGGCAAGTAATATAAAATAACCTCTAGTAACCCAAAACACTCCTAATTACCACTAAACTAATCAAACAGTAACTGCAGTATCTTAAGTTAATCCCAAAATTGATACAATACGTATGAGTACTGAACATAACGACTCTCCAAACCTAATAATTTCAAATGTCAATTTTCACATACACAGCTTATGTAAAATGTTTTAAATAAGACAAATCACACCATTCATTAAATATATAAATGTAAAATCTCCAAAAACAATTAGCATATCTGTATAATCACCATTTAGACAGCGCAGTATGCATAAATAAGTATGCTATATTTCAGAATATGTTTCGCAAACTTTTCGGAAATTACTGTAATTGGGCACTTGTCCTAAGGTAAAACACAGTTTAAAACTGTTTATTTATCGTGAAGACAGTATACTGCAATCTAATGTTATGCTAACCAGTTGTCTTCACTCACCAACTGACGTTACCACGAGTCACGATGTTTTGACGTTTGAAGTGGGCGTGGCGCTGTACTGCCGCCTGAGCCGCGTGAAGTCGCACTGAAGATCTGGGGCGAGTCGTCGTAGTTCTCAGTCGGTCACTCTGTGGCGCTGCAGGCGGGTGTAGTTTGTAGTTTGGCCGCTAGATGCCGGGTTGGCGCTCGGTGTCTCGAAGTCGCGCTGGTCGCTGCCCAGTGTAGTGCGTCTGGGTCTGACCTACTCCTTGCACAGGTAGTTGGGATGATGTGTGAAATCACCTCGCGGATCGAAGCTCTTTGGCGCAGCCGCTGCACGGATCTGCGTGACGTCATTCAACAATTGCGTCGCCACATAAATTGTCGCCTGCATAACAGTTTATGGGTCGACATGAAGTTGCTCGATTTTCGTCATTCAAAGAGCAATTTCGGTCATAACATTACTATTAAACACTTCTTTAAAAGCTTTCATGACGAATTCTTCGCTCGTTTTGTTGTGGTAATGTTCACACGTGTCTTTCATTAGTGTTCACTTTTCACAGTTTCGTGCGGATCTACGCGTTTGCACATTATAACACAGTTTATTGACACTATTACTCTTATCTAATATGGCGAGAAAAACAGTTTATTCCCAATCGTAAGATGCTATTACTTCGTATTGTTCAAAATGCACTGTTTCTTGTCGCGATTTTAAAGTTTATACTCTGTCTTGATCCGTAATTGAAAAATATTTTCTCGCGTTAAGCAAGATAAAATTGCCTATTGTTCTTTACGATTCGTCCAAAGATTGCACTCGTCCTTTCACGGTAAGCCAAGGTGTAACACCTCCGTTTATTTATCCCGACCTGATCTGATCGAATAGCAGCCCAATATTTATTAGTAATATGACCGTGTACCTAAGGAGACTGGTAATCGGAATTGACTGCTACGGAAGTTGTTACTTTCCAGTTCGTCCTGTTCAATACTGTAATAATGAAATGTCTGGTAACAAGAAAAACACCAACACAGTTTCACTAATCACGGACCTATATTCTTCTCAAAAACACAAAAAAGGAGACAGCCACTGCCTTCGACATACATATCTAATTACGGCTAATCTCAGCACAGGCTTCTTCATTTTCCATTATCGGCACACGCTAATCCATCACTGCATCCAACACTGCAATCCAACACTGCAATCCAAGGTGATGCCGGCGCAGTAGACGCGAAACCAAATATCAGCCCTAGCAATGTCATTGATCACTTTCGTAATAATACCTTCGCGGTATTATTCTAGTACAAAGGGGTATATGCACGGCGATGGCGACTCCCTTCTCCATTAAAGCCTTACATTTCAACAAAGACCTCCACACACCTCTACCCGCAACATGGCACTCGCTCAACTCCACACTCGCTCTCGCAACACGACACAATCGATTGTTCGCCATATCGACCTGTGCCGAGTGCAAATTTATAGTAAGGGCCTACGGACCCCTTACGAACTACCTGACTCAGAAGCAGCGGCTCCGGTAACGAGAACCGGCAATGGCGTGGAGAAATGTGTACCGATCAGATGCCCCTCCATACCTCCATATCCGCATCGAGTCCCGCCCCCCCCCCTCCCCCCCCCCCCCCGTCATCCCCGAATGACACCGCTGTCGGTCGGCACAGTTATGCCTTCAGAGGCCTGTTCGGATGCAGAGTTATAACACAGTGGAAGCCATTTACAATTGAGGAAACTTGAAATCAAACAGTAAAATAGTATTATCGGTGTTTCGGTTGTAATGTTCAGTTCAGAGACTGGTTTCATATACCTCTCCACTATAGCTCGTCGTGTTATGCATAACTGCTGCAGCCCACATCGGGGTGGGGTATATCTCCTCACTGAAGCCAAATTTTGTGCTCTCTCCACAAATTTTACTCTTCTACTATCTCCTCCATTACCAAACTGAGTATTGCTTGCTACCTCAGAGTGTGTCCTGTCTCTCTACCACTTCTGTAAGTCAAAGTGTGGTATAAATGTATTATATATCCGGTTCAGTTCAGTTCATCTCCTTTAGTTTTCCAGCCGAACCGTGTAAGCTTCAGCAGTCCTATAAAATGGCACAAATGAAAATGATTCCATTTTTACGCCGACATTTGAAATCCTTAAAATGCATATGGACTTTCGTAAAAGATTTTCATTATTTTTCTCGCAGAATAATAATACCTCTTGCTTATTTCCCTTTCTTTCTTTACAGTCTACACAACAGGGCTTGGGTTACAAGCCAGTATCGCTCATTCCTCCATTTCATAATTTACGTATACATACATTCTTTGGAAACCACGTGAGGTCCATCGAAAAGATTACTTGAGATTGACAGTAATCAGCTTGAAACCTGAAACAGGTAGCAGTGAAATTGTGGTGGAAAATTTAAGTGTATATCGAAAGGGTAGGATAATAGGAAATGCGGGTCGTGTATTTCTCCCAGTAGACAAGAAAGTCAAATCCATAGAGATAGAAACTGAGGCTGCATGTGAAACTACTTGCGTAACAACAGGCAGCAGGGGTGGGCACAATATGGTAACTGGATCGTTTTATGGCCCACCAGACTAATATCCTGATATAACCGAAAAGACTTACAGAAATGTGGATTGAATCCAATATTTAGTGTAGATTTTCGCAGAAGGCATTTCGAAACGTGTTTCCTTGTAGCAATGATCTCTCTCTCGTACTTAGAGTGGATTTTTATGTAAAAAATCAGCTATAGCTATAGTAAATTACAAAACAACAGCCAGTACAATGATGCTAATTTTGTTGTTTAGCATAGAAAACTTGATGCCGGCCATTAATTGCAGTATATTGGATAGCATTGTCACGTGGGATAGCACTCTGTCACACACACAGGAATAAAGCTTTTGCTGTAGTGTTTACCATGATGCCATATACTGTAATGTAAAATTATCAAACTTTTGTATTCTCTACCATTTTTCAGAATAAGCTATGATCTCATAAATACTGCAGTATCAAAGTGTCTCACTCACTATTTTATATTCTGCTGACAACGGTCTTCTCACCACACCACAAGACACTACACTTACAAATAATCACACCCTAACCCTCTCACTGCAGAATACAATTCTAGAAAGGAGAAGAAATTGATTATGAGGAATGGAACCCTGCAGCTATTCGCTGAGAGCAACTGCGGCCGCACGGAGTTGCCGCTCGGTTTGACGCGCCATGGTACGGATTGCGCCTGAGGTTCGAGTCCTCCCTCGGGCATGGGTGTGTGTGTTGTTCTTAGCATAAGTTAGTTTAAGTAGTGTGTAAATCTAGGGACCTACGACCTCTGCAGTTTAGTCCCTTAGATATTCGAACACATTTGGGCAACTGCGCATGATTCTACACCAGTAGATGATAGTTTGTGTTTGATTTATTGGTTCTTTTTCTTAACAGCTGCGCAATAATACGGCTTGACTGTATTGTTGAGCCATTTAGTACCTTTAGCAGTCAGCTATTTGGTAGATATTCATGTGTGTAGGGTGGTAAAAACACAAGCTGCCTTAAAGATATGTTATGATGAACCAATAATCTAATATACCTAATCGCTTATGTAAATTCACAACGGCCAAATGTTTAATGTAAATGCATTATACAGTGTCGATGTTTCTTGAGTGTTTACAAAAAATGTCCAATACTTTGTTGGCAGATAAAAGGACCATTAATGATGCTAATATTGACTACAACTTTTCAGTCAGTGAATTCACCTGCAACACTAATATTTTTTGTTGTTGTAAGATTAACAAACACTCAGAAGTGTCTATCATGAGTTAATATCTATTTCCATTATACGTAAAATGCTACAACAAAACACACACTGTAGTGTCGAATATCTCACGCTGGCATTTTATTTTTAACTCTACCTCTCACTACAGTCCACATGGATGGCGGTGGTTAAGCAATCTTTAATGCAGAGCACTAAGATATTTGTTTTAAATTTAAGTGTACTTCTGCAAGCATGGTCGTATTTACATGTCCATTTAGTCTTTTTTTTTGGCTGGTTCTTTCATGTTTTGGTTTATCTTATCAATTTTTACCTGTAGTTAACATTTCGTCCAACCAAATTGCCATCTTTATTGCAAGTTTTAAGATTTGCTTCCCCTTGATTAATATTTTAATGCTATGACATAATTATTTTATAATATCGAAATATCTTACCATGGTGTATGTATGACACAAATATGGTGTATTTTCAGTGTACATGTGGCGTAATTCGGGCGTAATTGTGGCTGAATAGTGGCGTATAGGCCTGTGTAACATATTTCATCAGTCTAACGCTGACGTTAAACCTATGTTACGTCATTGCAATGCTATGCATACGCCGCGTATGCAGTGGTGTGATGCAATCAAACCGTTTGGATACTTTTGGACAGAAGTTATTAAATTTGTTATAACAAATACCGTAGCAATGAGCTTCATTGGAGAGCATATTGCACGAAAGCCGTGCGAGCCCTTTCATTCTAGATTTTCACAAAAGCCCCTGCTTTCATAAACAGTGCTAGGACGCCATTGTTATCTGTACTGTGGATGTATATTATCTTTGTGATTATTTCTATGTAACCGTGACTAAATGCTAACAAAAACAGTATTCACAATACACTTGCTGTACTCTGCACCAGTCACCCCCCACGTAGTTGTGTAATTTATGATGCAGATACCATCAAAGATGAATAGGAGGCAGCGCCCATGCCAACACCTCAGTAGTAGCAGTGTTGAAGCTGCACATGGCTTAAAGAAAGCCATGACAGCAACTTTGTATCTCGCTACTAATAGCAGAGATCTTAATTTGTTAAGACAGTTCCCAACTGCTAACACAAACATTCGTTGTAAGGTAGCAATGTATATTAAAAAAGTATATGGAGCACAACAGTCATCCTTTCCTTTCAGAGTTTATTAAAGCAAATCTAGATTTCGGCTAGTTCCTATCCATTATCAACGCACTAGTTCATAGATTCAATACATGTCCAAGTACGTCGGTCCCCTGTTGTTTAGGCTTCTGTCACAGTTCATTCAATACTGATGTACATGATGGAGGGAGTCTATCTTTTTTTTAAATTTATATATACAATTATTTACAATCATTGATCTGTAGCACTGTATTTCATCATATGATGGCTCATACAAGCTTTAAATTCAACCTGTACCGAAGTGAGTCGAACAGGCACAAACACATACACTGAAATACCGTTCACAAACTTCTTCATAAACGACCCTGCTTTTATAAACAGTGCTAGGACGTCATTGATATCTATACTTTGAATGTATATTATCGCTGTGACGATTTCTAACTAAGCATGACTAAATGCTGCCAAAACAGTGTTTAAGTACCCTTGTTGTACTCAGCACCAATCACCCCCGTCCCATACTCCGACAAAGAAGAATATTAATATAGGCAGCAGCCACGACAGCACCTGACAAGCAGCAGTATCGAAGCTACACACAGTTTAAAGGAAGTGCTTTTTAAACTACATGTATGTACATATGTATGTATGTAAACAAACTGTTAGAGGATTATGTAACACAGCATGTCAGGATAACTGCAGATCATTCTGCGCCAACATTTACAGAGAAGTGAGTGGTTTGTCATCACAGGAATGTATAGCTGTTTGTGGGATGGCAGTTTCTACTTATTGGTGCTATCACGTGTGGAAGGTTCATTGTTAGTGACAGTACAAACACATTTAACCAATAATTAGCTATTACCCATAAACAACTTTGTAACTGTGTTGGTTGTTACTAGTAACTTGCAGCATTCATTGACGTTTACGTAGTGATCGGTATACTTACGTGTGCACAACATCTTTTCACCCTTTGTTTCGCAGCTGCGCCCTCTCATATTTCCCAATATAAATCCTGATCAAAATTGCTATGCCACAGCCACTTTTTTTACTGCAGCTGACGACATCATATGTCACCCTGCTTTATACATTTAATTATGCGACCGTCCTGTGCCCGACTTGTCCAAATAACACAAGTTTTTGTAGAGTATCCTATTCAATATTGCTGGCAACAGACATATTCGTACATAATGCTCTCACAAAAGTATTTTCGCACTTTTTACCCGCTTGTAATAGCTTTGGTCATGTGGTTTTATTATACCTTACTCTCACACTACAATAAATAACGTCTAATAATTAGGAATGGACGTCAATATCACTGTTCTTTAAAAAGCATCCACCTATGTCACTTCTAATTACTTCTGGACACACTTTTCTTATTTTCACCCCTCATTGTCATATGGTGTCGTATGTTGGGGCAGCTTGTAAAACCAAGTTAAATTTTTCCAGGTTTATTGAAAATTATTTTTGGTGTGAATTATACATCATACTGTCAGTGTACTTTTCTCAATATATCCATTTTAACGAAAAATGTCGTTAGCATTGTAACAATTTTCGGAATCTGGAACCTGGTTCACGGGATCAGTATTACGCAAAACCTCCATGGAGGCTAAAATCCACACTTTCCCATACAGAAAGTTTCCATTATTCACAAAACACGCAGGTTCAGTAATTATCCACCCATTATTGAAAGTTTACCTGTTAACAGAGCAAAATTTCAGAGCATTCGTAAAGATTTATTTACTGCTATGTTATTCCTCCTCATTGATGAAATTCTCAATGGGATCAACTGATGTATATATTATTAACTATATGAGATAAACGTGGTATTTTTACCTTCATCTTGCACAGCTTCAGAGCAGTGTATCTATTCCGATGTAATCTGAGTCCACTCTTCATTGAATGTCACATTATGTGCGGACAATGAGCTGTATATGGGTGTATTGAATGTACCTATGATTGAATTTTAATTTAATTTTATACAGTGTTTGAACCTTCTTAAACTGTTACTGAATGGAACAAATACTTCACAGCCACATACTGTTCAGAAAGAGTCGTAATTGAGTCGAAATCGATTATGTGACTAAAACCACACATAAATGGCAACAGAACTATTTAATTTGATTAAAAGAGGGTGATGGATCTGTATTTTAAAAAATAATCATGACTATTTTCATGTGTGTTTTACAATATACAGTGTACGAATCCCATGATGGTTTTTACAAACATGAGTTAACATTTTAGGTTAAAATTAGGTAATAAGGAACTTCCCATTCCTAAATCTGTGGACAAAGAGTTTGTCTGCATTTTATATGTATATGAAGATAAGACTGTTTTTTAAATACATTATGACAGAGTGTCAGCTTAGAACTGGACTGTCATTCGATTTGCACATAATGTAATAAGTGAATCCAGAGCAGCTGATTTTTAATAAAATTTGAAACTAACACCGAATCATAGTTCCGCCTTCTAAAGTAATTCTAGTCGTCCTAAAAGATTCAGAATAGTGGAAGGAAACTGCTCTCTGGCGACTGCAAGAAAATGATGACGTTGATGTCATCCTCTC
Organism: Schistocerca americana; assembly: GCF_021461395.2. Lineage (NCBI taxonomy): Eukaryota > Metazoa > Arthropoda > Insecta > Orthoptera > Acrididae > Schistocerca > Schistocerca americana. Next base: position 489,484,893 of record NC_060126.1, on the reverse strand, counting down.
ATTGTAAGCCGATATAAGAAAGAACTTTGAGATGAGGATCACGTTTTCTATTATGAGTCTACTGCTCAGTGCTGAATCTCTCTGCTTACGAACTATAATGTTGGTGAACAAAGGCATGCTACTCTACATTGCCATTGCATTTTGCTCCCTTCTTCTCGTCCCTCCCTATTCTAACTCCTTCCTTTCTCCCACTTACTCTCCCTCCCCTCTCTCGAACCAATCAAACTTCCTATTATGTCTCTCTATTTAATCTTTTCTACGCCTCTGTGGTTTTCTGTATCTCCCTCACACAAATTTTCACCTCCTACAGCCTGTGTTAGCTCCCCTTACCATCTCTATGAGATTCTCCTTTTTTATCTGGCTACTTCTCTCTCCTGCTCCTGCATATCTTTGTGGATGTGAGCACATACAAATGTGTAGATGTTACACAGTGAGCATACTAATTCTTTCCTGGATGAATGCTCAAAAGAAGCTTGGTGATGGCTCTTTATTCAAGTGTAACTGGTTTCATTGAGATTTACGCTTGTATTAATAGTGGAGCATGCAATTCAGCAACAAGCCAATGAAAAAGGACGATAGTTTCGAAAACTGAGAAGTGAAAAATGAAAAAAATCCCTATGGTGTCACAGGCAAAAATTTATTCAAACAAACTGGACACATCCTTTCACATAAATGAACCAGAACATGTTATAGAATGAATCATCTGCTGGCAGACACTGCCTGAAGAGCAGTCGACAGCACTGGGATTGCTGCCCTATTAGACTTCAAGGGATTAGCCACGGCATGGTGATCCCTGATTGGTACAGCGAACTCGGTGATGGTATCTGTTGTTTCTGTTCACACTGGGGTTGAAGCTGTTGCCGCCAAAATTCACCCCATGCACTCCACTCACCCCGGTGTCACGCCTGTCCCTAGGTTGGTGCTGCTCGATCCCATGTGGCCATAGGCTGGTGATGGTACTGGCTGACACCTCAGAGGCGCTGACGGCGGCCAGGACACACAGGATCACCAAGGCGTACACCTGTAGGCCAACAAGTACATTCTTGAGGGTGACTCATATTAGACGTCGACAGAAGAGAAGCGAATGGTTAGCGACGTCATTATCAAACAGTTGTTTGTTTTCGCTAGACAGAAAATGAACTCAACATCACTTGGCCTTACCCCACTACAGGTACGTCAAAGGGGGCTTATGAGATACCATCCGTGAAATACAGAGTCGTACTCTAGTATCAGAATAGCGGAACAAGCGTGTGAAATCTTACTGGACTTAACTGCTAAGGTCATCAGTCCCTAAGCTTACACACTACTTAGCCTAAATTATCCTAAGGACAAACACACACACCCATGCCCGAGGGAGGACTCGAACCTCCGCCGGGACTAGCCGCACAGTCCGTGACTGCAGCGCCTCAGACCGCTCGGCTAATCCCGTGCGGAACAAGCAGTCAATAATTTTATTGCCGGCAAAAGAACACTTCGTTGCAGATTTTGTTTACAAAGTTCGTTTGGTAAACTACGTTAAAATGTAACAAGGAAATGTTTCGTCCAAACAATTCGCAATGTCGGCGTCTACTAGTCAGCGAAAATACATACACAGACAAACAATTCAGACAACATTTATAAGTAAATACACTGAGCATGTTTATGTTAGCCATTGTATTTCTTTCATTCTAAATACCGAATAACGCCAAAAACAGATGTATAGTTTTCCTATTGTAGAACTGACATTTTCAATTTTGAAAGAGGTTATTTGTTGAAAATTGATTGATCCTTTCATTTTATTATCTTCATACGATATAGAATTTTTGTCTGTCCAGAATCTGCATGTATAATATAGTCGTATCTTGGTTATCAGTCGACGACATAGCATATCCAATGTAGGATGGGAGATTGTGTTTATTTACCTGCATCTACTATCTTGCAGATACAGGATGAGTCTTTGGTGATGTTAAAAACGTCCAGGGATGATGAAGAAGGGTAAGTGTATTAATTTTAGGTAAGGACCGTGGTCTCGAAACAACTAGGTAGAAAGTTCTAAGCGAGAATCTATGTGATACTACTTACAATGCAGTACAAGTACTGATACAGTTGTTACTAAGATTGTAGGGTAGGCAACTTTCAAAGGTGTTATTATCGATCGAAACAAGAAAAGAATGCCCTATAATCATGGCCTCTAAGGTGTGTACCTTAAAGGATATGAGCAGTTTATTTTCACTGCTTTGAAACACCTATCCTCTATTGAATAAGCGCCCATAGCTATTAAGGAATTGGTTTTGGAGCCTATATTTCCTGGGCGTTTTTCTTGTTTTCGTCGATACTACGAAGCCCAAATGTGCGGATTTCATAGAGCTTGCAGTATAAGTGCTTTGTTTCGCATTACTGAAGATGAAAAAGTGCTCATAGTTTATAAGCCAGGCATATTATAGCCTTTCTTACCAGGCAGTTCTTCTAGCTTTTTGTATTCCACTGTCAGGACCAGGTCGTTCCCAGCCCGGGGTCCTGCATCTCAAATTGATACACTTACCTTTCTTCATCATTTTTGAAAATTTGCCACATCATCGACGAATCATCCTGTATTTGTACATGAGAGTCGTACAGTAACATAAAAACTTCGTACACTGTTTAAGCCATGACGTTGAATGATTACGAAGATACGATGCTATTATGCTTACGGATATGAGACTAAATGTGGGAGTACGTGAATTATAAAATCATTTTATTATAAGGCACAGCGAATGTAAAACAAAAGCAATAATATCATCGCGTGGCCCTAAAGGATGCTTGATGGGTCAAAAATGTCGTGACATTGGTCAGAGCTCCTGCCGGATTGTCCGTCAGTACCCCAAGGAAACTATGTCCTCCACATGATTCGTGGAGAGTACGGGAATACAAGGAGAGTACAACTACTCCGTGCCTGAATAACGTCTCCATTTAAAAGAGGATCAATACACCATAATGCCCAGAGCAATGGTACAGAATCTAAAAGTATTTCATTATAATCTCAGTGGTAAGTTATGGAGCCACTGATATTGCTTAATGTCCCCATATGAAATGAAACCAACACATGGAACCAGTAATAGAGTAGGCGATGAGAACTCTTATATCTGTTGACAGGTTAGGGGACTTTATATAAAATTATAACATAGTACTCAGGAAATGTTACGAAAATGTAATCTACTTCTCGCGAAGTTGGTATTCGATGTTTAATGTGCAAGAATATACTGCATACATCATACAGAGAAAACTAGAAGAAGGTAAAAGATTAGGGTCCGTTGGAAGTGTAGGGACCGAGGCTAATTTTCTCGGCTCTTGCATGGGATTAGATTGTGAAACGAAATCGCTAATATTGTTGTGAAGTATCCACAGCGATGTAAATGTATAGTGAATTGTGTTACATGCATGTACGTGTATGTGTATCTTGTGCGTTAAAGGCAACGTCGGGTGAGTATATAAATAGACTAGAACGAAACTTCTCACAAGGGAACCTCCCCATCGCACCCCCCTTAGTTATAAGTTGGCACAGTGGATAGGCCTTGAAAAACGTAACACAGATCAATCGAGAAAACAGGAAGAAGTTGTGAGGAACTATGAAAAAAATAAGCAAAATATCTGAGGGGGGTTCGATGGGGAGGTTCCCTTGTTAGTGGATTAAAAGTGTGTGGCGATCGGGGTCTTGAACTAAAATCTTGTGTTTCGCCGTGAGTGCTCTTATGGAACCATCCAGACAATACTCAGTACCCGCCCACACAATATCCGTTCTGCCAGGAAATCTCCCCTACTTACTGATTTTCAAATAAGCTCCCTTTCATACCCTGCAGGACTAGCACATTTAGAAGAATCTATTTCGTGGAGAAATGGATTAGCTAAATCTCAATTATTGTTTCTAGAACGAAGTAAGTAGCAGTAAAAAGAGCAATAAAGACTAAAAGAGAGCTTGTGGACAGAACACAATATAATAAGTACATAGTGATCATAGATGTGTTATGTATTGAGACATGAAACCCTAAGAGATAGCTAAATATGAACTCTTACATTAGAGTAATCGATATGGTGATGGCCTTATAAATGTTAAAAACAAAGAAGTGCTATCAGAAGGACTGTCTCTATAAAACCAGAGGGATTTTCCAAAACTGAGACATAGCAGTAACAAGTCGTTGCATGCTTACGGCCTTCATGTTGGTTAAGATGAGGATGTGCGGCCACGAGGTCTATGCAGAATGCTGGTGGATCGCTCGTGTGTCTTCACCTGGAGGCGTCCGCTCTTTTATACTCTTTCGGCCTCTGGCACAGACCTTGGAGTGCTGATCTGTCGCTCTGGCGGTGATCTGAAAAGGGCGGAGGGGGGAAGGCCGAGTAGTCACCAAGATGAGCTTTACTTTCCACCGTCCCAGCTGCGCCGCGCAGAGTCCGTTCTGGTGTCCCACGCAACATCGCTTGCGGCTTACGCCGACTTCTAAGAAACGTGATTTAAGAACTCCATACGTCCCTATGCAGCATTGCAAGAGGAATAACCGAACAAGGCTGCGGTCAAAATGGATGTGACCCCAGTGGGAAGGAAATGCAGAAGCTGGAGCAGCTACTTGAAATCTGTACCAGTATTCAGATTTGTGTTCAACAAAAAATTATTTGTGTGTAACTTTATATTCGCTGAAGCCTCGCCCTTCTCAGTCGACTTAAAAGCTGTTTCCTATTATTTTATATTTAACTACTTCTTTAACCATTCTGTTTTTTCCCCCATGGGCTGTTGACAATATGTGTCCGCTTTATATATTCATGCTTTAATTTTTTCTTCGAGCATTATAGTCAAATATGAATTTTCTCACTAATAATATTGGTTTATATTTGATCTCAGTTTCATTTCTTTAACATTCCTTAAAAATCTCATGCCAGCAGATTGCATTTTTCTGTTGTCATTCTAAGTAGAGTATTCGTCTGTGTTTGATACTGTAGGCCTACATACCGCTTTGTAAGATGTTAGCTTTGTATTCTCCATTCTCTTGTCAACTATCGTTACTATTGTACCATAATCTTCTTGAAACTTTTCTAATTTATTTGTGACCTCCTTTTAATATATATTACGAATACCATAGGCTACATAACTCCTCTTTGATTGTTCGACCATGAAATCCAAGTTCTCTCATCTCCGACCTAGTTGTCACAGTACTTGCAGTGGATCCCGATGCTTCTTGGAATTCCTGTGTGATGGTCTGTATAGATGTCTGCCTCTCACATATTACGACCGTCTGCAACTGTCGGCGGTCTCTGCCAGTCAACAGACGAGGACGGCCTATACGCTTTTGTGCTGTACATGTCAGTTCACGTTTCCACTTCACTATCACATCGGAAACAGTGGACCTAGGGATGTTTAAGAGTGTGGAAATCTCGTGTATAGACTTACGACACAAGTGACACCCAATCACCTGACCACGCTGGAAGTCCGTGAATTCGACGGAGTGCCCCATTCTGCTCTCTCACAATGTCTAATGACTACTGTGGTCGCTGATATGGAGTACCTGACAGTAGGTGGCAGCACAATGCACCTAATATGAAAAACTTAAGTTTTTCGGGGTGTCCGGATACTTTTCATCACATAGTGTATGTCAGCACACTATAAGAATGTTACAAAACACAGCATGCCAGGATAACCATCGATCACTCTGTCCCACACATTAACAGACAAGTGGTGTGTCATCACCAGAGCGTATGACTGTTTGTCAATTTCCAATTTCTACTTACTGATGCTATTCTGCGTGAAATTTCTTCTTTTATAATAAATACTCGTGCATTTAATTAACCATTACCAATTACCCAACTTTTGTTTGTTGTCAATGGTACAGTGCGACGTTTGTTGATGTCTCCTTAGTGACTGCTGTACTTACTTGTGTGGAACATCTGCTCACGCTTTGTTTCACAGCTGTGTCTCCTTATCCAAATAATATAAGTTTTCGTAGAACTTTCTATTCGATGTTGCTGGCAACACACTTATTCGTATATGATGCTCCCATGACAGTATTTGCACACTTTGTATTCGCTTTTACTGGCATTAGTCATGTTCTTCCAATACGTCTATGATGATTCTATTACTGTCGCGTTGTAGTAACTAACGTTTAACACTTAACAATAGATGTAAATACCGTTTTTCCCTTAAAAGCAACTTACTACATCACTTTTAAATACTTATGAACACACTTTGCTTACTTTTACTCCGTTATGTCATTTGGTGTCATATGTTGGGGCAACTTGTAAAACCAAGCTAAATTTTTCCAGTTGTTATAGGAATTATTTTTAATGTAAATTCTATAAGTTTACTTTGAAAGAACTGCTTATCAGCGTACTACTTCTTATTACGTCAACGATTTAATGTTATTTGTCATACATATTGAAACGCATTTTGAAATCTGGAAGTTGATTCACAGATTAAAAACTGGGGATAACCTTGAATAATAAAAAAATTCACTCCTTATGATATAGAAAATTTCCATTACACCAAATCACGCACATTCAATAGTTCTCCACCACTAATAAAAAGTATATATACCAATGGAGAAAAGCTTCGTGAGATTCCCCCAAAATTAATTGACTGCCAACTTATTCCAGCCCATCGATAAAATTATGATTGGTGCCACTGATGTATATATTATTAACTGTATGAGATGCATAATTATTCTGTTTTACCTGAATGTTGCGTGACTTGAGTACATTGTCTCTATTCTGATCTAATCTCAGATGACTCTTGGCTTGATCTCACGTTCTGCAGGTCCGTGTGCTCTATATGAGTGTTGTGTACATCCCTATGATTGTTTTTTAATTTAATTTGCAACACTGTTTGAATGCTTAAACTGTGACTGACGGGAACAACTACTTCTATTCTCACAGACTCTTAAGAGAGAATCGTGAATCAGTCAAATCCGATTGTGTGACTAAAAGAACGAGATTATTAGCCACTTGACGGTTTAATTTGCTTAATGGTAGGTGGTGCAACATTATTTTTAAAATTTCACTACTATTTACATATGGGTTTAAGTACTACACAAATTACACGGTGCTTGTTGCAGACATGAATTAGTATTCTCAAGTACAGTAGCTGATGAAGCTTACTATGGTACACCAAATAAACAAGAAAGGGCTTTTCCATAGCTAAATCTGTGGATGAAAATTTGTCAGTATTTTCTCCATATATTATGACAAGGAATTGTTATAAACATCATAGAGATACAGCTTAAAATAGGACTGCCGTTCGATTCAGATAGTCTAGACAGTTGTTTCTTATAACTTTTAAAACTAAACAGGAACCATAGAACCGCTTTATGAAATGACTTTGGAGGTCATGAAGAACTCAGTATAGAGAAAGGGAATTGCATCCAGAAGACTGAAAGTGAAAAATAACACTTACGTTATTCGATTATTATCATTCCATGTATTAATGAAATTTGAGGCTGGAATCACATTTCCTATTGTGAGTATATTGCTCAGTGCTCAGTCTCACCTTGCAGTCACCTGAAGTTGCTCTAGAAAGAGTTGCTGCTTTACATTCTCCAATTATGTTTCCTCTTTCTTCTCTTTCCTTCTCCTTCTTACACTTTCCTGTCCACCCCCTTCTCCATCCCTTCTCTTCCATCTACCATCCCCGCAATCTGTCTCTCCAGCTTTTAGTTTATGTGCCTTTCTGGCCCTCTGCTTCTTCACTTTCCGTTGTCTGTGCTACCTCTCTTTCTACCACTCTGTCTCTGTTAGTTTCTGCTGCTTCCTTTCTCTCTCTCTCTCTCTCTCTCTCTCTCTCTCTCTCTCTCTCTCTCTGTCTCTCTCTCTCTCTCTCTCTCTCCCTCTCTGTCTGTCTTTCCCTATGTTGCTCTTGGTTTTCTTCCTCTAACTGCTTCTTCAATCTGTCACCCCCCTCTCTCTCTTTCCCCTGCATTTGCGTATATTTGATTTGTGCATGTGGACACACATAACATATTAATGTAATATGTAATTCAGCAAGAGGCCAATTAAAAATAATGAATGTTCTGGAAACTGAAATTAAAATTGAATGGAAATCTTACACAATAATGTCACAGGCAATGTTTTATTCATGCAACCTAGACACATCCCTTCAGATATACAACTGGTTACAAAATGAATCATTTACAGGCATAGAGTGGACGACAGCAACAGGGTGGTCAGAAGACTAGACCTCAACGGATTACCTGTTGCTGGGACTATTAACAGCGGCGTGATCCCTGCTTGGTACAGGGTAAGTGGCGGTATCTGTTGTTTCTGTTCACACTGGGGTTGAAGCTGTGGTCACCGAAGTTCACACCAGTTACTCCCTTCACTCCAGTATCACGTCTGTTCCTAGGCTCGTTCTGCTCCAGCTCATATGGCGACTGGCTGGTGATGGTACCCTCTGACGCTGCAGCGGCGCTGGCAGGCACCTCAGGGGCGCTGGTGGCGGCTGCTGCGCACAGGATCACCAGGGCAAACACCTGCGGACCAACAAGTAGAGGCTTGAGCCGCCTCACTCTAGACGTCGACGGAAGAGAATGGGACAACATGTGACGCCGCCATAAACATTTGTCTGCTCTCACTAGACAGCCTGTCAACTCCAAGTCACTTCACCTAAACCCAGTACAGAGAAGTCAAAGTGAGGTTATGAGATATCATTCGTAATACACTACTGGCCATTAAAATTGCTACACCAAGAAGTAATGCAGATAATAAACGGGTATTCATTGGACAAATATATTATACTAGAACTGACATGTGATTACGTTTTCACGCAACTTGGCTGAATAGATCCTGAGAAATCAGTACCCAGAACAACCAACTCTGGCCGTAGTAATGGCCTTGTTACGCCTGGGCATTGATTCAAACAGAGCTTCGATGGCGTCTACAGGTACAGCTGCCCATGGAGCTTCAACACGATACCACAGTTCATCAAGAGTAGTGACTGGCGTATTGTGATGAGCCAGTTGATCGGCCACCATTGACCAGACCTTTCCAATTGCTGAGAGATCTGGAGAATGTGCTGGCCAGGGCAGCAGTCGAACATTTTCTGTATCCAGTAAGACCCGTACTGGACCTACAACATGCGGTCGTACTGAAATGTAGGGTTTCGCAGGGATCGAATGAAGGGTAAAGCCACGGGTCGTAACACATCTAAAATGCAACGTCCACTGTTCAAAGCGCCGTCAATGCGAACAAGAGATGACCGACACTTGTAACCAATGACACCCCATACCATCACGCTGGGTAATACACCAGTATGGCGATGACGAATACACGCTTCCAACGTGCGTTCACCACGGTGCCGCCAAACACGGATGCGACCATCAAGATGCTGTAAACATAATCTGGATTCATCCTAAAATATGACGTTTTGCAATTCGTGCACCCAGGTTCGTCGTTGAGTACACCATCGCAGGCGTTCCTGTCTGTGATCCAGCGCCAAGGGTAACCGCAGCCATGGTCTCCGAGCTGATAGTCCTTGCTGCAGCAAACGTCGTCGAACTGTTCTTGCAGATGGTTGTTGCCTTGCAAACGTTCCCATCTGTTGCCTCAGGGATCGAGACGTGGCTGTACGATCCGTTAGAGCCATGTGGATAAGATGCCGGTCATCTCGACTGCCAGTGATACGAGGCCGTTGGGATACAGTTCGGCGTTCCGTATTACCCTCCTGAACGCACCGATTCCATATTCTGCTAACAGTCATTGGATCTCGACAAACACGAGCAGCAATGTCGCGATACGATAAACAGCAATCGTGATAGGCTACAATCGGACGTTTATCAAAGACGTAAACGTGATGGTACGCATTTCTCCTCCTTAGACGAGGCATCACAACAACGTTCGACCAGGCAACGCCGGTCAACTTCTGTTTGTGTATGAGAAATCGATGGAAACTTTCCTCATGTCAGCACGTTGTAGGAGTCGCCACCGGCGCCAACCTTGTGTGAACGCTCTGAAAAGCTAATCATTTGCATATCACAGCATCTTCTTCCTGTCGGTTAAATTTCGCGTCTGTAGCACGTCATGTTCGTGGCGTAGCAATTTTAATGGCCAGTAGCCATTAGTGACACTGATGTTCTGTGAGTCTTACTTTCTATTGACATCAAAAGAAACCTTATAATGAATATTCTTCATAAAGTATGTTTGGTAAACTGTTTAAAAGCATAACAAGAAAATACTTCTTCCAAACATATTTCAACGTCACCTTTACTTGCCAGTGAAAGTATTGAAACGTCCCAGTAGAAAAATTTATGAATTACTGTGCTGATAAATGTCTTACGTAATTTGATTTTCAAACAGCTGAGCAAAACTGAACGTACCCAGAGATTCACTAAACTGACACACAATTTTTTTTTTCTAGCGCAACGTAATCTGACTTTCAATAATCCCTACAAAAGAATGGACCGTATTAACATTAATCTATACCTTTCACGAATCACTTACCTCACAAAAATCTTCGTTACTCGAACTACAGCGAGCGCCAATGCTGCCAGCTAAATAAAAGATTCTAACTACTGAAGGCACTAACTACTAATAGGCATAGTTAGCAAATGAAAGATTTTGATGGAGCACAAACAATGTATTTACCTTAATAGTGTTCAAAAGTATATATATCAGTTCATGACATCCAGTCTTATAAATTTATTGTCTCTGGTGGACACACGTCCAGATCGTCCGCTGTCAAAATTCTCCCATCTCTCTCCCCACACCCACCACTGCTGGCAGCTCACCTCCAACTGCACAATGCTATGCGCTGTTCACATCCAACTGCCCAACACTATAATAGCGAATGTTCCAACAATGTCAACCAGCCACAGACTGCACACAGCACAGTCAGTGATTTTCATACAGAGCGCTCCGTGGCGTTACCAGCATTAAATCCTAAACAGCCTACTTACATATCAAACAGCCTACTTTCATAGCCCCCATGATCCCCACAAAAATTCTACAAACTGTTTTGGGCAGTGGCCAATATTGATTTTATAACATTTCTCATAATTACAATAACAAAGATATCAAATGCACACACGTATTGATGCAATGTTGGTCAAAAGCAAAAATTGTTCTCATAAAGACAGTCCTGATGTCTGTGATTTTCATACAGAGCGCTACGTGGCGTTACCAGCATAAAAACCTAAACAGTCTACTTACATATCAAACAGCCTACTTACAGTATGTGTATACTGTCATACCAAACATCATTTATAAGCCACTACATTGTGCATTTTTATCTTAGTAATTGTATTTCTAACTTTCTACATACGAAATAATGTCAAAATCAACTGCAGTTTTCTCCTTTCTCTTTGACCGCTGAAATATGTTATTTGATGAAAATTTCATCTTCCACATATGTTTTTATTTCCAAAAAGCTTACAACATTTCTCGGTCCAGCATTTGTAAGCATAATGGAGTCGTATCTTGGTTATCAGTGACGATATGGCAGACTCAGTGTAGGAAGACAGAGCCTACTTATTAGCCTGCGTCAAATACGTGCAAATATAGAGAGATTACGTAATTATTTTTAAAAAATACTCATTTTTATCTCATTAGCAGAAGGGGTAAGAGGTGCTGGTCCATAATCGACCGGATCGGAACTTACAAGCCACAATAACTCTCATACCTCTGACAGCAGAGTACATGTATCGATGTTGTTGATGCTAAGAATGTTCGTTCGGCAACTTTGAGAGATAGTTGTACGGACTAACACAAGGAAAAAAATGTCCAATAAACTTGGCCTCTAAAGTGCATACCTTACGAGTTACGAGCACTTGTTCATCATCACTAATGTGAATCACGTCTCTTCCACTGAATAAGTGCCCTTAACTCATAATATATTCATTTTGGAGACGACATCTACCGGAAACTGTTTTAATGTTACATGCTACCACCTCCAAGAGTATGGGTACCAAAGAGTTTCTAGTAGGAGCGATGTGTTTGGGAGTATCGAAGAAGAACATGTGTTCATAGCACATAAATTCCGCTCTTTAGCCCTCATACTTGGTATACATTCTTTCTACCTTTGGTCCATAGTAACACGTCCGAGTGATTCTTACCCTACAATCTTAGCAAAAACATATCGGTACTTGTATTCCTCTGTCAGAGGTATGAAAAAATTTTGCCTTATAACTTGTGATCACGTCGTTTCAAAACCAAGGTCCCTCGCCTAAAAAGTGATACTCTTAATCATCTCGATCATCTCTGAAAGTTTGTAACAACATCGCGTAATCACTCTGTATAGGCCAGATAGTACATGTAAGGAAATAGACTGCTCTGTCTTCGTACATCGATTACGCCACGTCTTCGATTGATAACCAAGGTACTATCCCATCATGCTTACGGATATTGGAATTGATATACAAGTATTTAGATCATAAAATGATTTGGTTATAAGGGAAAACGAATGTAAAACAAAGGCAAAAATATCATCATGTGTCACCAAAGGAGTTTAACAGGCCACAAACGTTTTCGGTGTGAGTGAACGGGTTGTCAGACAGGTCAGCAGCACTGTCAGGTTGTTCGCTTACTACGATAAGGTCAAAGCAAAGTATATGGTCTGGATGAGCCGACGAAACTGCGGAACTACTCGGGCAGTATTAACGTTCTAACATCTCTGTATAAAAGTGGATAAATGCACCATAAGGCCCAGAGAAAAACTAAAGAATCTGATAGTATTTCGCATCGATATCACTGGTAAGGTATGAAGCCAGTCATATGGCTTAATATCCCTGAATGAAATGAAACCAACGCGTAGAATCTGTTGTGGGGTAGGCAAAGAGGACTCTTATATCTGTTGGGAGTAACGGGTCAGTGAGTGAAAGTGTAGCACATATCCTCAGCGAATGGTATGAAAATGTTATCTACTTTTTCGCGAAACCCAAATAATTAATATTTGATATTCATTGTGCAACAGTACAGTCCCTACGTAGTACACCAATTGCAGAGACAACGAGAATGAGATAACAGAGGTTAGGGTCAATACGGCAGCCCATAGAATAGGCCTCGTTTCATCGTGGCTCCACACGGAATTAGATTGTGAAAGGACCTCACTACTGCTGTGAATTACCTTTCTCAATGCAATGTAGAATGACCTGTGCCCTATACATGCACATGAAAATGCAGGTGTAGCATTAAAGGGGAAGCAGAATGAGTGTATGAAAAGACTAGAATGAAAATTACTGGCAGAATAAAAGTATAAGCCGGGCGTGGACTAGAGTGCAGAATTTGCCTTCCGCGATGAATGCTCTTACCGAGTCATTCAGACAATACTCGGTAACAGCCCATAGAGCCTTCGTTTGGCCAGGAAATCCCTCCTACTTACTTTCGAAGAAACTCTCTTGAATACCTCACGGGGACTTGCGGACTTGGAACAACCTGTTTCATGAAGAAATGGGTTAGCTACAGCCGACGGATTGTTTCTAGAATGAAGTAGATTTGTAGTTATGAGAGGTTTACTAAGGCGGAAATGGACGTGTGGACAGGCTGGAATGCGGTACGCACCTAAAGTTCATAGGTGTGGTGTGTAGTCGGGAATGAAACCCTGAACAAATGGTTACATACGAACGTGTACATTAGAACGAAGGAAGGAAGACTGAGGTTAACTTTCAGTTGACATCGAGGTCATTACCAACGGCCGGCCTCTGCGACCGAGCGGTTCTAGGCGCTTCAGTCTGGAACCACGCTGCTGCTACTGTCGCATGTTCGAATCCTGCCTCGGGCACGGATGTGTGTGATGTCCTTAGCTTAGCTAGGTTTATGTAGATCTAAGTCTCGGAGACTGATGACCTCATATGTTAAGTCCCATAGTGCTTAGAGCCATTTGAACCATTTTGAACCATTAGCGACGGAACACAAGCTCGGATATTGTCAAGGTGCCCCATGAAAGGAACCATCCCGACACTTGCCGGAAGTGATTTAGGGAAATCACGAAAAACCTAAATCCGGATGGCCGGACGTTAGTTTGAACCATCGCCGTCCCCTATGTCAGTGCAGCATGCAAACTATTGCGCCACCTCGCTGCTATCTACATTAGAGTAATTGCAACGGTGATGTGCGTGAAAAAAAAAAGCATTACCTCGTGGACTATCTAGGCAAAGCCAGAGAGATATCGCTAAGCTGAGAGGTAGTAGTGGTAAACCATAGCAAACTTACGGCCTTCATGTTGACTAAGCTGACGATGTGCCGCGGCGAGGTCTACGCAGAACTCTGGTAGGTTACCGTGTGTGTCTGCATCTGGAGGCATCTCTTTTATACTCTTTCGGCCCCTGTCATTGGCTTCAAGCGCTGATTTGTCGGTCTACCAGCGGACAGTGTAAGATTGTGGGGGGGGGGGGGGGGGTATGTAGAACGTGTCGCCATGACGATGTGGTTTACTCCCCTCCCCGCTCCCCCTCCCCCCACCCGTTGCTTGCCCTTCTACGTAACGACCATTCTGCCATACGCCGAAATTTGAGAAGCAGGAATTAAGGAATCCATATGTTTCGATTTGTGTACAGCAAAAAACTCTTTTTGTACGTAATATCGTCTTCTCTGAAGCCATATGTGTCGCGATTGACTTAAATCTCTTCCACATTCCTATAGCAAATTACTTCTACTCGTTTAGTTATACCGTCTGCCCCCTTCTGTTGAAAATATGTGTCCATTTTATATATATAGAACCTATCTTTTCATTCACCGTAGTCAAATATGAAGTATCCAACAAAGAATATTATTCTGTGTTTGATCCCCCAATTCATTCCTCTCACTTACCTTCAAAATTTATTTCAATCGATTGTATCCTTGTTTTTCCATTCTAGTTTAAGGATCCATTTGTGTTTGTTAAGGTAGAGGTAGATACTACTTTGTGAGAATTTGTATTCCTCACTTTCTAGTCAACTATGGTTATTTATATTGCACCATAAATCATTTGAAACGTATTTACTAGTGACTTCGCTTCCGTATCATACCCGAAAAAATTGCTTTTTTATTTGTTTGTTTATTACTATTTCGAAACGTTTTTGAAACTTTCGTTTTAAGGTCCGGTACTTCCTCCAGGTAGCATCTCACGTAGCTGCACTGAAGATGGAGTAAGACAAATCGAGGTATATGGATGAATATGTTGAAGTCGACTGACAATAGACGTTTAGTACTTTAAGGACGGAAATGATTGCGGACTGCTATTTATACTCCACTAGACCCCAAATGATGTCTTGTGGAATATATATGCCACTGCTGATGTAAATGCTCTGTTGCACTGTTGATCTTATTATTTAAGTCGTGTGCTTTCGGCTGAAAGCAGAACAAACTAGACCGTCAGAATGGTTCCTAACTACTAAGGCTCAAAACGGAGGGTTACTGGCAGATTAAAACTGTATCCCGGATCGAGACTCGCACTCGGGACCTTCGCCTTCCACGGGCTAGTCCTGTGAAGAAAACAACAGTGCCCAACCGTGCAAGTCTTCGTGAAACGTTCTTGCCTCTTATGTAATTCAACACGGTGCCTTACCACCCAGTGGACTGTAAAACATCCACAATTATTTGGTTTTAATTTGTAATTACGAAGTTTTTATACTAGGCAGTGACGTAAGAATTATTTAATAGTTAGATTTCTCTACAGCAACTGCCTGCGAAACGCAAAAGACACGAGTTCGAGTCGCGCTCCGGCATCAGAGCACACTCTGCCCAAGAGTGAAAAAAATCGTTGTACAGGATTTGATTCTTCTCGTATTACGTCGTCCACCTACAGCACATGGCATCGCCCCAAGAAGTCAGGCGCGGTGTCAAAGTACTGAGATGCTGTAGCTGTACCAAATAAAGTAATTCGCGAGAGTTTTAAAGGTAATAATGGCAACAGGACGGCATTAAAACACGAGGGTAATGAGACACGTAAGTTCCTCCCTGTGTGTTAAATGTTAAGACAACTTGCGAGAATGCAGCCTGGCGACGACTTCGATAACCGCTGGTGTCTCAACAGGTTCACAGCCCGACAGTTTCGAGAAAGAAAAGAAAAGAAGAAAAAGGAAAAAAAGGAGAGTCAGCGGTGTGCATGGGAATTAAAAATCTCGGTACGCAGGGCTATGCTGACCAAGAATCATAATACGGCATATACACACACACACACACACACACACGATTCACTGTTGGAAACTTCTAACATTTCTCTCCTTTAACTGACGCGTGGCTCTCGTTATTTACGGTGAGTGTGTTATCGTCGTACTCCATTAAATATCACAGCAGTTCTACGATCGATGAAAGTCAGAGCTGTTCAGGGCTGGCGTTCCTGATATTTCGTGGGAGTGCGACAAATCACATATACTGCAAATGTCACGCGCTGTTCAGTAGCGCATTGACCAGCAGGATACACTTCTTCCACGAGTCAGGTAATCCGCAATGGCGGAACACATGCACTTCAACAGATCTTGGGGCACATACTTTTCTGGATCTCCATTACCAATGAATCTGCGTAAACAGGCTGTTTCATGATGTTTTAGCTATAACATTACGGCATTCTCTCAAGTATCGTAGCATACACTAGTAGCCATTAAAATTGCTACACCAAGAGTAAATGCAGATGATAAACGGGTATTCATTGGACAAATATATTATACTAGATCTGACATGTGATTAATTTTCACGCAATTTGGGTGCACAGATCCTGAGGAACCAGTACCCAGAACAACCACCTCTAACCGTAATAACGGCATTGATACGCCTGGGCATTGAGTCAAACAGAGCTTGGATGGCGTGAACAGGTACAGCTGCCCATGCAGCTTCAACACTATACCACAGTGCATCAAGAGTAGTCACTGGCGTATTGTGACGATCCAGTTGCTCGGCCACCGTCGACGTGGTTAGAGATCTGGGGAATGTGCTGGCCAAGGCAGCAGTTGAACATTTTCTGTATCCATAAAGGCCCGTACAGGAACTGCAACACGCGGTCGTGCATTATCCTGCTGAAATGTAGGATTTCGCAGAGATCGAATGAAGGGTAGAGCCACGGGTTGTAACACATCTGAAATGTACCGTCCACTGTTCAAAGTGCCGTCAATGTGAACAAGATGTGACCGAGAGGTGTAACCAATGGCACCCCATACCATCACGCCGGGTGATACGCTAGTATGGCGATGACGAATACACGCTTCCAATTTGCATTCACCACTATGTCGCCAAACACGCATGCGACCATCATGACGCTGTAAACAGAACCTGGATTCATCAGACACAATGACGTTTTGCCATTCGTGCACCCAGGTTCGTCGTTGAGTACACCATCGCAGGCGCTCCTGTCTGTGATGCAACGTCAAGGTCAACCGCAGCCATGGTCTCCAAGCTGATGGTCCATGCTGCTGTAAACGTCCTCGAATAGTTCGTGTAGATGGTTGTTGTCTTGCAAACGTACCCATCTGTTGACCCAGGGATCGAGACGTGGCTGCACGATCCGCTACAGCCATGCGGATAAGATGCCTGTCATCTCGACTGCTAGTGACACGAGGCCGTTGGGATCCAGTACGGCGTTCCGTATTACCGTCCTGAACTCACCGATTCCATATTCTGCTAACAGTCATTCGATCTCGACCAACGCGAGCAGCAATGTCGTGATACGATAAGCCGCAATAGCTATGGGCTACAATCCAACCTTTATCAAAGTCGGAAACGTGATGGTACGCATTTCTCCTCCTTGCACGAGGCATCACAACAACGTTTCACCAGGCGACGTCGGTCAATTGCTGTTTGTGTATGAGAAATCGGTCGGAAACTTTCCTCATATCAGCACGTTGTAGGTGCCAGCTTCTGTGAATGCTCTGAAAAGCTAATCATTTGCATATCACAGCATCTTCTTCCTGTCGGTTAAATTTCGCGTCTGTAGCACGTCATCTTCGTGGTGTAGGAATTTTAATGGCCAGTAGTGTAAATGTGTAAAATTCACTCGCGTGTTGTACAGCTTCCTTTATTCGCGCACGGTACTTTGCTAATACCAGTTAACAAATGTGTCGTATTTCTTTACATTTTATGTCCTACGCTGCAATACATTGTGGTCTAAGAGCCATTATATGAACTACCTTCACAGACATACGATTAACTCGATGAATTTTTCACTAATCGAAAACAAGTTCGTTCTACTGGACGGAAAATGTTCAGCAGAGAAAGTTCACACCTACTACTACATAGATACTCCACAAGCTACCGTACTGTTCATGTCAATTCCTTCCCTGTTCCACTCGCTAATAGACCGAGGAAAGACCTACTGTCTGTATGACTCCGTATGAGCCCTAATTTAACATATATCTTTGTAATACGTACGCACAATGTTTGTTGGCGGCAGTAGAATCGTTCGCCATTCTGCGTCAAACACCGATTCTGTAAATTTTCTCAATAGCGTTTCTCGAAAAGATCGTTGCCTTCCCTTCAGGGATTCCTGTTTGAATCCCCGAAGCATCTCCCTAACATTTACTTGTTGTTCTAACCTACCGGTAACAAATTTAGCAGGCAGCCTCTGATGTGCTCCGATGTTTTCGTCCAATCTTGCTTGGTACGGATCCCAAACACTCGAGTAGTACTCAAGAATAGGTCTGCTTTACAGGTGAACCACTATTTTCTAATATCTAACAACCGGTACCTTCCAACTAAGCGTAATGACCGTAATGTAAAAAACTGGTGCTTTTAAGACAGGATCGTCAACACTATAACTTCTTCGCTAACGTCGCTAATGTCTCCAAGAAAGTATTGACATAGGACAATCGTAAGAAAGTGCACAAAGACTTGGACGAAGTCTCCACCTGGTGTACTGATTATCTGATCTCTTCAAATATAAGTGTAAAACAGCATCAGACAACTAATATTAACGTTTTGGCTTTTAGAAAGGGCAAAAAAATATTTGTTTGTATGGATTTGAGTATATTGAAGTAGAAAATTACAATTCAAAATCTACAACTTGCGTTGTCAGTTTGTTTGCACTGATCAGGTAGACACGAGTCTTCCTGCAAAGTACATGAGATACGTTTTCCTTTCTAGGCAAAAAGGCTTTTCGTCGTGGCCAGTTATTCTCTTTGTAATGAAAACCCTTAACCCTAAACTAAATTACTGAATCTTCCTTCATTGGTATCGACATTCGTCTACAGAGATATGTTGGTGAAACGCCTGACCACAATCATCACAAAATGCCCCACAAATGTCAGGGGTCAGAGGGTAAATGAACTGCATATTGAGTGACAAGTTGTATTTTAGTTTCTCATAACATATGTAATGTCATTCAGAAACTCTTTGCAATTTCCAGCCCCTGTATTGCCCAAGAACAATGATGCAACTTTCTGAAAGCATTGTCACCTGTGTAGCTCATAAAAAGTGCAAATGTACCCGAAAGCTGGTCTCTAGGTCCTTACTACTTGTGGACCAGTGAATACTACCTGTCTGATCTTCTCAGTCCTCAGTGCAGAGAACTGTCCACGAAAGTATTCAGATGCTCGTTCGTTGCTCTTATTGAGTGGTTTTGCTGATGACTTCATCCATCGTCGCTTCGTATGTAGTGGAAGGTAACGGGACTGTAATGGAATTTACAAGGGGCTCACATGAGACTTTTTCTTGCCAGGCAATAAAGCTTTTCGTCCTGGCCAGTTATTATCTTGGTAATGAAAACCCTCAGCACTAATGTAGTAGTAGTATTTAGTGTACGCAGCTTGCTCGCCCGTAAGTGTACCGTTGACTTTCAGATCAGTGCACATGAGCTATTGCTGATGTTGTGTACAATATCTCTCAACATACTATAACGTTCCTTTGCTAGGGCTGCATATGCCCCTAGGGTAGAAGTAAACATGTTACCATTATACAATAGCTCGGCTTTCGAACTAGTTTCCGAACCATCTACGAAAAGAACCCAGTCGTCCTGTTTGTATAAGATACTGAGCTCCTGTAGCAAACTCCAGCATCTGTACAGCAAGTCATTACACTTGTTGTGCTGAAAAACCATTAGATTGTCTTTTAATGTTAGAGAAAAACACACATTCGAGCTGTATCTTCCAGAGGATTCCACTCCATGAAACGCGGAGATAATTGAAGGGGTCGGAGAGAAATAGTCATAAGCCACATTCTACTACTTTTGAGACACAGCGACTTTAAAGTTTCATGCAAGTATAAATATATTGAAGACAAAATTCGTTTTTGCTTTAAAGTGTACTTCAGTACATTACAATCCTTGTGGAAAATAAAGTCTTATTTCTGTTACGTAATATTAACTTGAGAGTCATTTTAATTATGATGTGATCGAAAATGGCTTATGACTGTGTCCCCGTGAAAATAATTTAGAACACAAAATATGTTTTTGAGGTTTTATTTTAAAAATTGTATAACAACTAGCAAGTTTTAACAATTTTTACGCTTTCACATACACACATACCTAACAGATATGCCAGTGTAATACTTTATTTTACGCTGTAAATGTGAAATCCAGGAAGTTCTTCTACGTAATCATCGTCCACATTATTTCCAGCACATGACCAAAAAAAGATTTGATATGGTGCAGGTATGTATGCCATAAGAGACAGTACGTCATCAATCTTTATCTGATTATCTGAAGTGGCTTTCAGTATTTTATTGGCAGCTGAAATAGATGAGGTTCAGAAGGTCTTCCTTTCCTCTTGTTACGTAGACCCACTGACGTGAAGGTTCCTATATCTGAGTAGCATTACTTCACACTTAGCGTGTGACAGGCATCGATAGTAAAAATATTCTCACAAGTTTGTAGCCATGAAAACTATATTATTACCGCAATGAGTGAACATTGAAATTATGCTCTAAGGGTTTCTCATTAACACAAAAGACAACGATCAACTATGAGGGCAATGTTGCAGATGCATCCAGTTACCTCCCTCATGTGTGTACAGGGCATCCCAAAATGCTGACAGGGTGCCATGTGTCTGGGTGATGGCGTAAAACCACTGCTTCTGTCAGCAGCGTCCTCGACGTTTGGCGGTTAAGGCTGCGGTGGCTGGTATACAGCTCATGTCTCCTGTGCTCTGGTAGCCGTGATCCATTTTAGGGGTGCTGTGTCCAGAGCGCTATGTCACAGGACTTGGTGGACCTGCAACAACATTGATTCTTTGTCTGCCCTGATGCGCGGTCGAACTCTGGCCCGCTATGGCATTTTGGACGGCTCCGCAAATGCCACATCCCCATGGTGGTAGTGCTGCTTTACTAATACAACAATATTTCAGTACAAAAGTGACTAGGTTTTTACACATGCATGGGCTGCGCTTGGTTGGTGTTTGCTATGCCTTGTGGCATGTATACAAATCACTTCCAAGGTTGCTCGTATGTAAAAGCTGCTGACTCCTTTCTCTCAGATGCTGCTGTGTCCACTATTTTCACATCATTCCTCGGTCGTTCGCATCACAACATACGACGGCTGTGTTGAATTTTGTAAGGCATAAAATCTGTGCTCGCCTGCGGCTTGCTCGGCTGTTAACTAAACTACTTCTTACCTTGCGTGTTTATGGCCGAATACGGTCGGTGCGCCACATTGCCCTCCTTCTTAACAATTCCTGGTCTCCCGGGTTGTCTTAAGTAGACTATTCATACAATGGAATGACAAATCTTGGCAGCTGGGCCAAATGGCTCAGGTCCGCTCTTTCAGGATTACTTAAACACTGCTTACCCTAAGTAGCTTAGTTTTCTGCCCAGTTCAGTTTATTGCTGAAGCTCTCCCTCTGCTGCCCCCTAGGTTCTGGGAATCTAGTTCACAGAATTTGAATGATGGCTGGATCTCGACTTTGTCCAGTGTTCTGTTTCTGTACATGTAATCAACGAGTACGCTTAGCACAGTTTGTGTGGCTGTGGTAGTTGGTTTGAGAATAGTTAACGTTGTTTGCCTTCAGTACTGACTCTTCCTCAACTGACTCACATACTGCATCAGTGTCTCCACGGAGTTTCGCCCTTCTGGTCGCTGACGAGTTGTCTATAGACTGTATTCCCAGATTCCCAAAGTATGCTTTAACATAAACAGATACGCGTGTCGAAGCACTTCCATGGGTTCCTTTGGTCAATATAATCGAAGCTCTGAAATGGTTAGGTGGGTTACCGCGGAAATTGAGACTGGTAGATGGATAGTATGTTCCATTATTTCACATCATGTCCCATTCATTAATAATCAACTCCCAACTAACTCTAACCTTCTGGCCGTCGTGAGTTTCCCCCGGCTACTATTACTACAACTACTACTACTATTACTAGTTTTCGAAGGTAGAGCACAACCAATAAGCTTCAGCCTGCTCGAAGTACAACTGAGACCTAATGACCTCCATCTTGCATTCATTCTCTGATTTCTGACCCACTAGTGGCTTCACTGTGAAGGAATACTTTCTGTCTCTCACTCTCAGACAAACCATAATCATAACCCTGTAACACTTGAGTAACTCCGCCTCTTCCATTTCCACATCTTCACTCTTGTCTTCCACAACCAGTAACAACATTCTGACAAACTTCTTCAGCATCTCCCACTTAACAGGAGACATGACGAGTACATAGATACTGTGCCTGTTTCCCTGATACTGGAAAGATAACTGAAATGTATACCTTTGCCTCATCATTCCTTGCATTTACTGTGGCTAGGCTAAAATGTAAGGGTAAACTTTTATGATTAGGATCCGAGACCAACACTAGCTCTAGTTGCAGATCTTTTTGGAATTTCCATAGCCACTCATGGTACCTTTCTGGTGACAATAAATTAACTCCTAGCTGCCCTCGCACAGCTTGCTGCAAAGCTTCCGTAAATCTGCTACGTCTCTTCGTGTTTCATACATGCTGTTACCACTATTCACTGATTCTTCAGCTGTTATGGCGTAGCTCCTCATTAACCCTGCTACCTGGATTAGTAACCGAGTATCATTCAACACATCATCCTCCAAACTCGCTATATGGCGTTCCACTCATTTACTCTCTTGTTTCCTTTCGCCAATTCCTTAATCACTTCTACTGTGTCATTCACTTTCCTGTTGTCCTTTACAGCTGTCTCAAACATAGTTTCCATTGGTCGGTCTCCCGCATCGATCCAACCTTTCCTCCTCATCGTATGTGTTATAATCAACAGAAACTACGTCATCTAATTACTCGACTTCTCTTTCTTCTGCTACATACATTGGCAACCCCTATCAGTATTCTGTGATTCTGTTTAAAATTATCGAAGGCTTCTTCTAGCCATCTCAGCTGATTCCGTACATCCCATGCGTTAAATACCACCTGAATCACTCAGGGGTAACTGCTGATGACCACATCTTCTTGCTTCACGTATAGCAGTTTCCCCCGCCCCTTTTCCAGGTGCTACTTCCACAATGCTTCCACCCAAATGACGACGAGTGGTCCACTTACGACCCACATCATCTTGTCTCATGTATCTCACCTGAGGACAGGGATACCTGTTTCTCTTTCCTCCCCCTTTAGTCCACTGCTACCTGGCAGCAGCTCATTTCGCTTACACTGAAAATTAAGCTACATCTACATCTAGCATTTATTCTTATATCCTAGGCCTTAACCCACACTGACATCCTGCCGCTGCTCCGCCTACGACCTCTCGTTTGCTCCTCTGCACCTACTTTTCCAGTTTCACTTTCTCCTTCACCACTCCAGTTCCTGGGATAGAGTCGAAAAACAATTAAAGGTTGGGGGGGGGGGGGGGGTGTTGATTTGGTGGAAGAGACCAAACAGCGAGGTCATCGGTATCATCGGATTAGAGAAGTGTGGGGAAGAAAGTTCGCCATGCCCTTTAAAAGGAACCATCCCGGAATTTGCCTTAAGCGATTTGGGGAAATCACGGAAAACCTTAATCAGGATGGCCGGACGCGGGATTGAAAAATCGTCCTCCCGAATGCGAGTCCAGTGGGGTAATGTCAGAACTCTGTGCAGCTTCCGTGTGCACAACTGTCTTTCTCGTCGGCAATTGAATCTTGACGTTCACTGGTGACGTACATTCCACAACTTAGTACGACTATTAATACATGGTAAAAAATTTTCGTTCGGGATGTATGATGATTAAAGTAAATAGCAGTGGTTACAAACATACATAGTACTTCTTACTTCATTTCTTTCTGTTGCGAACAGAAATAAATAATTTCTATATCGAGTTCAGTCCGCCTGCTGACTGTGAGAACACGACGAGGTGCAGGGGAAGAAGAGCAAGTGCATCATACAAATGTCAGCGCTGACAGCCTAGATCCGTATGAGGCAGGATTGCTCTGGTCTGCACCCACAGTTATGGGCCGGCATTCCGCGCCACGATGATGCTGACAGTGGAAGACCAGGGGCCAAACTCTGAGGGATGTAAAACTGCATTCAGAAAAGCAGTCGAAGGGAGGCTTCCCAAAAGACAAGATCTGCTAAAGAGATGAGTTGTTTCTCCACGCTCTGATGAGCTCACTTTTTGCGCCGAGACCTCTCCTAAAATTTTGTACGAGCAAACTTCATGGGCATTACAAAATAAGATTGTAGTGGAAGACTCGTATTTCCCTATGTGCGCCAAGACTTATTCGTTGGTTCACGAGAAAGGGCAGGGAGTGAGAGTAGTTTTATTACTACTTCTCAGCCACAGCAGTCGTTTGATTAACGACAACATGCACCTAGACAAGGGAACTGCTGGATGCATATTCTTCTCTGGGTCTGATCCTTCATTCTTGTACTGAATACAGCTGTCACTGAAGGTTTGTATGGATGCAGTTAATTTCCATATTAGTTCCAAGTTCATCCACCACCACCAAAGTATTATCATGTACGTCAATATTATTCATTTGTATTCTCTTAAACATATTAGTTACTGGTTCTACTCATTAAACGGTTGAAAACCAAATTCCACGCGTTTTAATAACAGAACGGAAGTTTATACTGACTTCTTGTTTCTTTCCATAGCTAAATGGAACCCTATCCATTATATGGTATTGCACTGACTATGAGTTGTGCTCAGATAGAAAAATGGTAAGGCGAACGCTCGCGATAACCGGGAAATCCGGGCTCGAGTCCCAGCCCTGTGTAAATTATCATTGTTGTCACTCCATTACAAAGCTGATGGTTGTTGATATTCACAACTGCGAATACATTCTATGAATCTACTTATTGTGTGTTTGTGAGGTTTGGTGGCCACATGTCATATATGACTGGGTGACCACTGTTTAGCATCAGATGTCTCATACGATTATCCGTTGTGCTACCTTTGTTTAACTGTTCACATGAACATATGCGAAGTTATCTGTTCTCCGCAAAGATCACCAGGTTCGGGCCTAAGTAGCATTACAGAGGTATACTTGATGTTCCTCGGCAATCTTATTTAGTGTCCACTCATAGAATGAGTATAGGATATAATGTCCTTACCAAAGTGGAAACTCATGTGAGAGACATAACTCAATAAAGTCATGACATATACAGTTGCTATAAAAGGTTAGGTATTCAAGACCCAAGAAATAGACAGAGACGTTAATAGGAAACAGAATATAAAATGCAATGGGCCAAGAACAAATACACAGAGTGCAAACCTCTTTTCCAAGTCCACACTGATATACAATATTTTGCATGCAGTGCCGTTACGTAAGTAACATGTCAACCAAACTACCTTTTGTACAGGAATGTTACCGGGTCTAGTACTATGTGGCAGGTTCACAGTCGTAAGCAGGGAAACGGGTATGTGAACTCGTGCTCGTCCACCAGGTTACGCATGAGTGGACATAGTCACAATAAATAAGAGATTGTGATACAGATAAATTAAACTAGTAAATATAGCACTAGGTGGTTCATTAAATGATATACACACAACATTATTACTGAATATAAAATTAAAGGAAATCAATTCAAAATATACAGCCAAAGACCCTGCGGCAGTGGTAACACCGATTTCCGTAAGATCACCGAAGTTAAGCGCCGTCGGGCTTGGATAGCACTTAGATGGCTGAACGTCAGGTCTGCTTAGCATTGTTGCAAGCGAGGTGCACTTAGCCCTTGTGAGGCCAATTGGGGAGCTCCGGTCACGAAAACTGACAACCGCCGGGAGGGCGGTGTGCTGACCACATGCCCCACCATAGCCAGTGGCGCCTGTGGGCTGAGGATGGTATGGAGGTCATCGGTACTTTTGAGTCTTCTAGGCCTGTTTGGACGGAGTTTAATTTTACTCAAAATATATGCATATAAGAGACCGGTGAGGAAAGAAAGGAGTCTGCAATAAATAATTCTATGGAAGACAACGTAAACTAGGATGCACAATGAGTGCTACGCCAACACAGCACAGGTAAACTTGTCGCAGCCCAACGTCTATACTCATGGAGTGGGTGAAGTTGAAGAGATGTGGCGACGGCCGCAATAAATAATCTAACAGAATAGGTCGCCATGTCTGGAAAACATGGGTAATGTAGATGAATCCTGGCCCGATGTCTTAAGGCCTCACTGAAGCAGAAATACAGTTGCAGTCGTACACAGTGGGAGGGATCCAATCAGCAGAAAAAAGAGCGCATTCAAAAGTGCAGTGACGTGATGATAAATAATTTTAAGAAATATGCCTGATAAAAAAACCCAGTGCTCGTTAAGAGCAAGTTGAGTGATTCTCTTATTGATATTGTAACTGTCCATTTTCTCAAACAAGTCCAGTTTTATGCCTTTAAGTACTCTGTGTGATATTTTGATATTGTATTTGGTATCCTGAACGTCATGCTGCTCAGCAACAGATGATATCCAAAAGCTGTCGTATTACGAAGGTACACGTGTTCTTTATAACGAGTTTCAAGGGACCGAGCCAACTGGCCACCGTTAGAATGATCACAGTCACTGCAAACGTAGCCAATTACTCTGCTTGCCACTCTATATGGACGATATACTGCTAGAGGTACTACGATTCCCGTATATAAAAAAAAGATCTGATTTGGTTGACGAGTCACTGATGTAACGATATAGCAAACAAATAATTGTATGTATAACGAAGTGGTAAGCTGGGTTCATCCTCTGTGAATTTGTGCTTGGTGTATGGTATTTTATATTCAGTTTTCTTGTGCTGTCTCTGTTTATTTCCTAAGGGGGGCAGGACGTCAAACGGGCCGACTTGGAGCAGGAAAGGCACCACAGGACATTTTAGTTTCCACTGTCTATACTTTTACAAATAAATTCATAAAACTTTAACAGCATGGCCAGGAAGGATCCAGGATTAGTACTTATAGCAGTGGAAGCACAAATACGTAAAAAACACATTTTTTGTACATGTGAAATTTCATCATTTTTTCACTTACTACTGGAAGCATTTGTTGCTATAGGTACACTTTTCTTCCTAAGTAAGAGAGATTCTTCGATAACTTTTGCACAGCATACAAACCATAGATACAGGTATATGAAACTCTAGAAGTTATTTAATTTATGAAAAAATGAATGAACTGTAGCATTTTATACTTCATGTTTAGACTAAATTCAAGTTTTATAGTTAATTATCTCAGTTTTTCCAGTTTTTTAATGGATTTGGAAAATTCTAGAGTTTCATACACCTGTAACTACTGTTTGTAGGCTATGAAAAATTCATCGAAGAAATTCTCTTACTTAGGAACAAAAGTGTACCTGTAGCAACAAGTGCAGCCAGTAACATATTAAAAAAATGATAAAATTTCACAAGTAAAAAGAAGTATTTTTCTGCATTTTTGAACTTCCACTGTGATGAGTGTGAGTCCTCAACCCTTCCTGGTCATGATGACAAAGTTTTTTGAATTTATTTGTAAAAGTATAGACAGTAGAAATTAAAATGTCCTGTGGTCACTGTCCTGCTCCAAGTCGGCCCGTTTGACGTCCTACCCCTTTTAAGTCATTAACACCTTACGTTTTGTCTCAATGCTGTACGTCATTATTTTACTGAGATCCGCCTCTTCAGTGGATATCCTGTGCGATGCAGACATTTTGCGTAGACTCATTTAGGAGCAGACATTACATACAAGCGATGGACAAAAATGTGGAACCACCACAAACAAAACCCTTTCCTATGCTTCATACGGTCTAGGAAAACCGTTGACATTCAAAACAGCTTCCAGTTGTCTTTAGAATGGATAAATGCATTTTCTGTGTGGTTCGAAATTAATCATATACCATAATTCCTGCAAACTAGAGACAAGTTCAAGTAACGATATTGGAGATGGTTAGTGATCACGCATCCTTCCCTCTAAAGCAGTCCACAAAAACTCAATAATACTGGGATCTGGAGGCTGTGGTGGCCAGATGCGATAGTTCATCGGCGCACTCATAAAACCAGCCCTGGACTACAGAAGATGAGTGAAGAGGGGATCCGTCGTCTACGAACACAGCCTCACCATCTGGGAACAGACACTGTACCACGGGATGGATCTCATCATCCTAAATGCTCATATAGTCCTCGGTAGTAAAGCTAACCTGGAAGTGTAAGCATAGGTCACATGGAAAGGCTGATGAAATTAACAGCGAATCCCCACTGGTTTTCATCTTTGTTCATAAACTCGGCCAGAAGTTGAAACAGTGTGGAACAAGACCGATCTGACCAAGTGTCGTTCTTCCACCGCTCTACAGTTCAGGTTTTATGGCTTCAGTACCAGATACTCTTGCTACGGGAATTTACATCACTAATGACTTGTTTTGGAGTTGCAGCTCGCCCTGCATTTCCATGATTTTCGTGCTCCCTTTTGCTACTTAATGCTGACAGGGATCGCGACATTCATTTCTGCAGTGACTTGTGCAGCTGTCGTCCCAACGTCTTCAATTATAGTTCGTCACGATCAATCAACACAACATTTCGGCCCCGCTGTGATCAGCGTATGGCATTTTTCTGCTTTCCCTGTATGTTATATTAATCTTTAACAGTCTTAAAATGCCAAACACTTCCAGTACCTTGGTTAGAGCAGCACCTGCATTGTGAGCACCAACAAAGATCCCACTTTCCAATGCAGAAGGCTCCGACAGAAGGCACTCACAACTACACAGAACACCATTCTTATCACAACAGCCATTTGCAAATTACTGCGGACATTGCCAACACGTCTGGCTAGATTCTGCATTTGTGTTCGAGGGTGCATTTCTCTCGGTTTTTCCGAATTTTTGTTCGACACCTGTATGTTTTTCTAATGTGGTCCCTCATCTCCCAGTATCCATCCCGTCCAAAATTACTATGGCTCTAAATTTATGCTGTACTTAGCAACGACGCGTGAGTATTGGGAAAAGCCGGTTATGTGACAGTTTTGATGTTGTTGTTGATGTTGTCGTCTTCAGTCCTGAGACTGGTTTGATGCAGCTCTCCATGCTACTCTATCCTGTGCAAGCTTCTTCATCTCCCAGTACCTACTGCAGCCTACATCCTTCTGAAGCTGCTTACTGTATTCATCTCTTGGTCTCCCTCTACGGTTTTTACCCTCCACGCTGCCCTCCAGTACTAACTTGGTGATCCCTTGATGCCTCAGAAGATGTCCTACCAACCGATCCCTTCTTCTAGTCAAGTTGTGCCACAAACTCCTCTTCTCCCCAATTCTATTCAATACCTCCTCATTAGTTATGTGACCTACCCATCTAATCTTCAGCATTCTTCTGTAGCACCACATTTTGAAAGCTTCTATTCTCTTCTTGTCCAAAGTATTTATCGTCCATGTTCCACTTCCATACATGGCTACACTCCATACAAATACTTTCAGAAACGACTTCCTGACACTTGAATCTATACTCGAAATTAACAAATTTCTCTTCTTCAGAAACGCGTTCCTTGCCATTGCCAGTCTACATTTTATATCCTCTCTACTTCAACCGTCATCAGTTCTTTTGCTCCCCAAATAGCAAAACTCCTTTACTACTTTAAGCGTCTCATTTCCTAATCTAATTCCCGCAACATCACCCGATTTAATTCGACTACATTCCATTATCCTCGTTTTGCTTTTGTTGATGTTCATCTTATATCCTCCTTTCAAGACACTGTCCATTTCGTTCAGCTGCTCTTCGAGGTCCTTTGCTGTCTCTGACAGGATTACAATGTCATCGGCGAACATCAAAGTTTTTATTTCTTCTCCATGGATTTTAATACCTACTCCGAATTTTTCTTTTGTTTCCTTCACTGCTTGCTCAATATACAGATTGAATAACATCGGGGAGGGACTACAACCCTGTCTCACTCCCTTCCCAACCACTGCATCCCTTTCATGTCCCTCGACTCTTACAACTGCCATCCGGTTTCTGCAAAAATTGTAAATAGCCTTTCGCTCCCTGTATTTTACCCCTGCCACCTTCAGAATTTGAAAAAGAGTGTTCCACTTAACGTTGTCAAAAGCTTCCTCTAAGTCTACAAATGCTAGAAACGTAGGTTTGCCCTTCCTTAATCTAGCTTCTAAGATAAGTCGTAGGGTCAGTATTGCCTCACGTGTTCCAACGATTCTACGGAATCCAAACTGATCTTCCCCGAGGTCGGCTTCTACCAGTTCTTCCATTCGTCTGTAAAGAAAACGCGTTAGTATTTTGCAGATGTGACTTATTAAATTGATAGTTCGGTAATTTTCACATCTGTCAACACCTGCTTTCTTTGGGATTGGAATTATTATATTCTTCTTGAAGTCTGAGGATATTTCGCCTGTTTCATACATCTTGCTCACCTGATGGTTCAGTTTTGTCAGGACTGGCTCTCCCAAGGCTTTCAGTAGTTCCAATGGAATGTTGTCTACTCCGGGGGCCTTGTTTCTATCAGATTTATATGATAATTAACCAAACTGATCAATTAAATCTACCCTCACACTCCCCTTAATCTATTGTCATTCTAACTGATTTATGAGTCCCTGGGGATAATCCGTTCTTCTAAGAAACAGGCCAACCTTCACCCTCCATCCTCTGGTAAATCACCAAACCGCCCTTTCCCTTGCCGATATAAGTACACTTTGGATATAAAATTAATTGGTTAAAATAAATTAATTGGTTAAATAATTAAACTTAACGACCCCCTACCCCTATCTCAATCACAATAGACGGTAACAGAGCAGCGTATGGCTACAGCTTCGTACACCGTCATACATCATGGTTTTCTGTCAAGGATTCTAAGTCTGTGTCAGGTGCTAAACCAACATTAACACATTTCGATCCATTGGCTCTCACAGAAATCTGGACATCGCATGGTGTAAATTAAGCTGCTCCTAGAACACGCAGGATGGTTTAAATAAGAGACAGAGGCGGTGTTTCTTATTCAAAAACATGTGGAAGATATCATAAATTTTGGAAACTGGAAGAATTTGCAGCATTGAGGATTGCTTCCAAACAACTGTCCAACCGAAATTGTTACCATACAATCGGTGCAATATACGAGGAATCAATTTTCTTGATCTTTTCGAAAACGGAAACCCGAGATATCAGCTACCCCAGCACAGTGGAAGATGAAATTAAATGTTAAGATCATCACCTTTGGACACTTGTTTGGAAACGATCCACGTTGTTCCAAATTCTTCCAGTTTCCATAAGTTGCAATGTCTCCTACATGTTTATCAATAAGAAAAGCTGCCTCTGTCTTTTATTACAATCATCATGTGTGTTGAGGGAGCAGTTACCTTTCACTATGCTATGTCCAAAATTTTGTGAGAGCCAGTGGATCGAAACGTGTTAATATCGGTTCAGCACCTGACACAGATCTCAAAGCCATGACAGAGAACCATGATGTATTGCGGTGCACAAAGCTATAGTCATACGCTGCTTTGTTGACTTTCTATTGTGAGTCACAGACTGAGGGACATGGTCTCCTTCCAGTACAGGCGAAAAAACCTTACACAAGTCTGTGGAAGTGACTTCGATCACTGTCCACCTGTTCCAATGGACGAATAGGTGTGTATTTAATGCAGTCACCACATATACTCGATGTCAGCACGAAGACGGTAAATATTTGAAATCTATCTGAAGAGAGAGACGCAGTAATACTTTCCGAGTTTTGTACCAGGTGACGTCAACAAAGTTTTTATAGTTGGTAATTTACTCTGATGGATCGTATGAAAATAACGAGGAAGACAGAGAGTGATACACTATACTGTTAATGGAGACGCTGGTACAGTTACATAGTCGTGTTTCTACCATAGCAGTGATAGGAATACCATAAAGGGGATTAAGGGATGTGCAGGGGGATAGTTACAGATAGCCGTTTGATGCGTTTGATAAAGATGAATTGTAGAAGTTATGCTTCTGAATTTCTTTGCGCAGGCCACGTATACTCTGCATGGTTGCGAATTTCCTCCTGTACCTTAGTGTGCTATTTTTCTCGTCGTGACTGCTTTCTACATGGACAGTGACAAGTGGAGGACGAGCCAGCCATCTAACTAATGGAACAGCGGTGTCGGAACGTAATCGTGTTCTGAGAGACTTAGCAGGGGTCTGTAACTTGGCAGACGACATCTCCTATTCAGTGGAAATCACGTGGAAGGAAATGCTATACATCGAAGAAAGGAAGAAGTGTTGAGAATACAGCAAGTACACTATACTCTGAGGAAAGGCCAGAAGTGAGCTCTGTACCGTTTATTCTAAGTAATTTTGGCAAGTGTATTAAAACTTCTTACATACAAGTTGCGATGTGGCTGCTGTGAGAAAGTTTGTGGCTAATATGAAGATTTCAACCGAGTGAAAGTCCGTGGTGGAAGGTCTGTTTTTTTGTTTTCACGGTAAATAAAAGACAACATCCTTCTGTCAGATTTGTGTGCCTATAAATGGATGGACTGACTTTTTAATACGTAAATTAAATTTTTATCTACATCTACATGTAGTCTTCGGAAGCCAAAGTACGGCGCGTGGCGTGGGGTACCCTGTACCACTATTAGTCTTTTCCTTTCCTTTTCCACTCAAATATAGAACGAGGGGGAAGAAGAGTTTCTGTATACCTCTGTATGAGCGCTATTTTCTCGTAACTTGCCTTCGTATTCCTTACATAAAATGTATACGGGTGGCAATAGAACCCTCTCATATTCAGCTTCAAGTGTCTGTTCCCAGTAGTGTTCCTCGTAAAGAACATTGCACTCCCTGTAGGTATTCCAATTTGGGTTCTCAAAGCATCCGCCCAATAATTTGACGTAAGTCAATAAGAACGTTTCCCCAGTGCTGTATTCTAAGCAAAACTTAGGTCTGCTGGCTCATACATGTTGCTGCCTCATACACGTTTGTTATACTGTGGTTAGCAGCCAGGTGTTTGCTTTCGTTCACTGAGTCAGTCTTTCTGCGATATTTCTAAAACACATCTCAGAACGTTTCGGTTTTCAGTAGGGATGAGGGGAAGCAAATTGTTGAACATTCTGGTATGTACCCTAGGGACATTTAAGTGTCCAGCTCTCCAGGGGAGTATGAGACAACTATCGCGAGTTTAAAATCATTAACAGCAGTATGTCATGGCGAGCGGTGGCGTTAGGGCTGCAGCGGAACAGGCCTGATGCGCGAGCGGAGGTTCACGACCCGGTGGCGGCTGTGGCAACTGTTCACATGCGACCCAGTGACGTCCGCGGGTGGAGAGTAGAGTTAACCCTAGGACGCCTAAGGGGGGGGGGGGGGGGGGGTTCGTTGAACCCACAATTTTTTTATGTCCCCTGCTTTTGCCCAACCAACTTTCATACTACATATTTCCTTTGAGTTACTGTTTGTTGGCTATCTTATCAAAGTGTCAATATATTTTATAGAAAATTCCTGCTTTGAAAGAAAAAATAAATAATCTTATTATGGGTCCAACAAACACCCTCCTTAGGCTTTCATGCTATAGAATATTTCCCTTAGTAGGATTTCGTATTTCTCATCTCTACAACAATGCAAGTTAGTTTCTTGTTGGTTGGTATTCTTGATATTTACAACAATCGGTTTACTTTCAGAGGAAGTGATTGTTGATGTCAGTCAGCTGTTATTTATCTTGTAAACTTGCAGTGAAATGGTTCAAATGGCTCTGAGCACTATGGGGCTTAACATCTGTGGTCATCAGTCCCCTAGAACTTAGAACTACTTAAACCTAACTAACCTAAGGACATCACACACATCCATGCCCGAGGCAGGATTCGAACCTGCGACCGTAGCAGTCGCGCGGTTCCGGACTGCGCGCCTAGAACCGCGAGACCACCGCGGCCGGCAAACTTGCAGTGAGTTAGTGCAGTTCCCAACACGTAGGCCTCCAGTAACTTTGGTGTCCTACACAGCAAAAACGAAACCAAGTAAAAACTTACTGATGTTTGGCAACAGTGCACCAAGATAAAAGCACTGTTGGAGGAGAGAAGAATAAAACCGCGATAAATTCATATTGTAACTCCACTAAAGGTGGAATTAATACCATTGATCAAATGGCGCGTATGTACACCTGCAAGAGGGGAACAAAGAGATGGCGTCTGTCTGTATTTTACTCTCTCATCGACATTTGTGCTATCAATGCAACCACCATATACATCCAGCAACATCCAAGATGGAATGAAAAGAAACACAACAAACGGAAACTTTATCTTCTTCAAGCTGGGATGGA
This sequence comes from Schistocerca americana, assembly GCF_021461395.2. NCBI lineage: Eukaryota > Metazoa > Arthropoda > Insecta > Orthoptera > Acrididae > Schistocerca > Schistocerca americana. The sequence continues at coordinate 489,450,488 of NC_060126.1, read as the reverse complement.
ACTAGTGTAATTGCAGATAGAAGAAAGAAGTGCCAATCCAAGACGGTTATTTAACCAAATTGTTCAATCAAAGGAGACTATTCTACAAAATAAAATCAAAGAAGTGACAACAGAAGCACGTCAGCCTCCTGCAGGGAAAGGTCGATGCCATATTTGTGTATGAGAAGCTAAAACAAAGAAGCAGAAGTACAACAAGCTAAGTAAACCAAAACAGTATTGTGGACAGTGTCATAAACATGTGTGTACACACATTCAGAAAAAATTGTGAAGTGTGTCTCTTGCCTTGAAGTAGAGGACTCAGAATAGTCTATTGTATATGAAGACATCTGTATTTTGTATTGCAATATGTCAATTTTTTAGTCACTCAGTCCAACATTTATAACAATTAACTACATTTATAAACCGATGCCTTAGTTAAAATACATAAACCATTTTGAAAGTTGCAATTTTTCGTCAGTAAACTTATTTAATACCTGTGGGTTCGCCGAACCCCCCCTCCCCCCCCACCCGCCCCCCCCCCCCCCCTTAGGCATCCAAGTTAGAAAAAAAGGCTTGGGCATCCTCTGACGGACAGGCCGCCGCAGGATTAGTTTGGGAGCAGTATACCAGAATTCTAAGTGACTTACTTCCACCAGCTTGACCATGCAACTAGGAGACTACGTAATTAGCGGAGGATATTTTGAGCTATTTGACGACGGTTTTCAGACATTTTGGTATTAAAAAAAGTGACTGTCTATCCTGTGTGAACTGCCACAGACGTCACGGAAGGATCTGTAATGGTAGCCTGGCGAGTGTAATCCTACTGCTGGAAGAAATTACTCACCATGCTAAGAGACTCTCATGATCAATGAAGTTAATTAGTCAGGTAATTTCAAGTCAATAATGTACCGCCCAACGGGTGGAAGCGTGGGTGAGAGTATCATGGATATGATTCACTAGTTGGAGCGCTAGTCATGCGTTTTATCGTTGCATCTAAATCCATTTACGGAATTTCAATCTCTCACGTGCACAGGGAGAGATGGCCATCGTAATAAAATCAGCTATTTTACCTACTTTATAAATTCATATATAGTTTTAAGCTGATAGTTGCACTCCTCTGTTTGGCCATTTGGCTGCCCTAAGAGACCATAGGTGACAGGTGACGAGGCATTTGAGAACCTTAAGAGAGTTCAAGTAGAGGTAACATCCATTGATAGAGTCAGATCATGCTCTTAGCACTCCGTCATGAACAAAAAATGAGTTTAACATTCTATTCTTGTGACGCACGACATGGCAGATATTAGGCTAATAAGACCAGGATTTTCTGCGTGGTCAGAGAGTACTTAGAGGCAATATTGCCTATGCCACACTGTTGTACAGGATTTTTACATCAAGTAACGATAATTTAGCGTTGTGAATAAGCGTTTATGGTCAGAATTTTTCTGTCTTCGAAAATATCTCGTATAAAGTGGAGGAGTCTACATTTCACATTAGAAATTGGAGGTGTATGTACTCGACGACATCTCTGTTTTGGATTGGGTAACTTGGATTTTTGAATCTGCAGAGTCTACATTCGGGGTGGAACTGCAGTTGGAACTATACGTCCAAATCACATCTGCATCTCTTGCAAATGTGCCACGGCCAGGGTCAGATATCGTCACGAAGGCCTGGTAATCGGAAGACTCGACTTAAGCCTGTCGTGACTCGGAGTTGCAAAAAAGTTCTGGTGGACGACGCTTCAGGTACACAATACACTTGGTGAATTCCGCTGGACTAGAATGGAGGTGACTGGTCAGTTTTTTCGTCTTGAGAGGCCATGTTCACGGAAGATAATGAGCACCACAATAGTTAAAAATATCATACAAGGTTTTTCCCATGTTTTTGTTGGCTAGGATAAAAGTGAGGAATCTACATACGACATAATAAACTCGAGGTGTATGGAGAAACGATATCCCGTTTCCGGATTGGGCAAAGTGAACTTCTGAAACTGTCCCTGATGAGTTATAAACGTGTTTCATTCCCCAATTCCGTTTCTATAGAAGACGTATACACAAGCAGGGTTTCATAGAAGCGATGACAACCCAACTTCAACTACTCCCTGCCGCAGACCATCAGATCCTCCCCGCTATTTATTCCTCCAACCAACTTTAACTCTTCCTCAGCTCTTCCATTCCACTTCATTTCTCCACTCCATTTTCCCTTTGCATCCATCCGTATCCCTTTCCTCTATCAATCACTGCCCCGGCCACACGACACACTATTACTCACGCTATGTCATTCCCACTGACTGTATTTGCCACTATCAACCTCAGTTCCTACGTCTCATCTCCATATTTTTCCTATCTTACAGACATCTATCTTCCTACCCATCCCTCCAACCTTAAGGAACACGCTCTCTACTCGGGAAATACTTTTACCCTAGTACAGCTCTTTGAGCTTTTAAGTGAAAATGCTTTGTTTTGGTGTCTTTATCAGAGGAATTTTAGCTTCTTGCAATTTGTTTTTAAAAAGTACGTGTTTCCATTGATTTTAAGTATCCGTATTCGATTTTTAGTATAAAATAGAAAACAGCCAAATATTTTTCTTCATTTGTCATTGTAAATTTTTAATTCGCCTTGCTGGTGAGTAGAGAACTGTGTTACTGACACCCCTTTCCCTTTCCCTGCCCACATGGAGCAGGGAGGGTGAAATAACAGTAAGGAAAAAAAATAGCTGCGCTGGGACAGTGGTCGGCTGGAGTGGCCGAGCGGCTCTAGGTGCTACAGTCTGGAACCACGCGACCGCTACGGTCGCAGGTTCGACTCCTGCATCAGGCATGGATGTGTGTGATGTCCTTAGGTTAGTTAGGTTTAAGTAGTTCTGAGTTCTAGGGGACTGAAGACCTCAACTCCTAAGTCCCATAGTGCTCAGAGCCATTTGAACCACTTTTTTCTGACAGTGGGTTACTATTCTAACATTATTACCCACCCATTCCTCCCTTCCAACAGCTGTTCAATTGTAGATTGGTAAGAGGCTACTCCCCTGCTCTTCAGTGATAGTTTCCTTCCATATTGTTGTTATCAATCCTCCTACATAGGGCTACTGGATAGACTGGCTGGAGCAGTTCTCTCATGCTAGAGTAAGATATAATCTCTAAATCGATCTTAGATTATGACGTCATATTTAGGCTGCATAAGTATTCCAAAGATGATGAAATAAAGAGAGTAGCCTGCATCCTTCCTCACTAGTGATACGCAAATTGAATTTTCACAAATAAAGAATATTTTATTATCAATTATTATTGCGTCCTATGATATACAATGTAATTAGCATTTGAGTTAGATGTCAAAATTCAAATGTACCTCGAAATTTTGAATTTAACGCCGATTTGGGAACTTTCCAATAGTAGAGGGGGAGGGCAGAGAACGAACTCCCTGATCAGCTGGTGATTTCCTAGGGGGTGAGGGAGAAATTAATTAATGAGTTAAATTTATTAGTTAATTTGCTGTCAGAAGTGTGCTCATAACAGTGAGGTGGCGGGGCGGTGGTGCGGGGGGGGGGGGGGGGGAGGACACGCTGTGGGTTCCCCAGAGGGAAGGGGGAGTGGGAGGATAATGGTGATGGGAAGGGATGGGGTGTTTATCAGAAATACAGACCATACCAAGGTGGCCATAAAGCAGTTAGCATGACAATAGGTTAAGCAGAGGATGAAGGGTGGTTCAGTTGATGAATTTATTTAATTGGCATCTCAAAAAAATGGCTCTGAGCACTATGGGACTTAACTTCTGAGGTCATCAGTCCCTGAGAACTTAGAACTACTTAAACCTAACTAACCTATGGACAACACACACACACCCATGCCCGAGGCAGAATTCGAGCCTGCGACCGTAGCGGTCACGCGGTTCCAGACTCTAGCGCCTAGAACCGTTCGGCGAATTCGGCCGACTTAGCATCTCAATTTGATACCAAAAGTGTCTCAGAACCCATTGTATCCCAGTACTCATGTGTTGTTCATATACATACATTTTTTTGCGATCAAGTAGTGCTCAACATAACCAAAATAGTGTACGTAGGTTTTTTTAGAGCTTTCTGTTTTATGTTGCTAGTAAGCGACAATATTATATTTATATATGACGTGTGCATGACTGGGTTTGCATACCTTTTACTTGCTTTTTCTAGCAGTAGTCATGTTCTTTTATTATTTTTGTGGGTTCCTGCCCACTCGTCTCTTATAAGGTGCCTAAAGGATGCTGCGTTCTCGGAATGCTGTAAGACAATTCAAGCAAATCACAATTATACTTTTTATTACAATAAAGAAGATAGACGATATTTGACTTTGAATTTACAGCGGTGCCGCAAACAAGGGGCGACATGCAAACAACTAGTGTTCTTCGCTATAGACAATGTCCATGTAAACACTGGATATGAATAACTGATAACTGCTATCATATTGCTGGTCTACAGCTGTGCTGTTCTGCAAGACATGGTCCGGTACTGTGCTAATACTGTGCTGTCGAGGCTGCAGGAGCGGCGCTTGTATTCTCTTCTTATAGAGGCCACTCCTGTCGTGGTGCGATCCTTATCAGTGCACCATTGGCCGACGCCTTCTCACCACCTTCTCTGTTCTTGCATACTTAATCTTTGTTCCGGTGCTTGTGGTTATGCCAGAACAATATTCATAATGAGTCCCTCATGCTCATATCGCAGTAACTAACATATAATATTTAACAAGTGACGTGTCAGTACTCTCTAAAGAGCAACCACCTTTATTATTTTTAATTACATCTGAGCAAACTTCGATTTCTCTTACTCAGTAATATCATACGTTATAATGTGTGGAAAACCCATAAAAGTAAGCTACAGTTTGCTGGGTGTTTTATTTTTGTTGCACAGTTTACAGAGTTTTGCAGAAATACGTTCAAATAACTGTTTCTCGGTGTCTTTTTTCTTAGTATATCCATCCTTTAATAAAAAGTGTCGTAAGTAATGCAACTCTCTCTGAAACATAAACTCGGTTTTGGGAATAAGTACAAGAAATTTATTCATGAGGACTAAAATTCAATCTTTTTGAATGCAAAAGTGTTATTAGTCGAAAGACACAATTTCAATAGCTGTTCAGCTACAATGGAATCTTTAGGTACTAGAAGAGAAAAATTTGAGACAAGCATCAGGACTGATTGATTGTCAAACATTCCTGTCCTTTGCTGAAATTCTTCATGCGATCGGATTAATCAGTGTATCTGATAACACATACACAATGTTTTCCCTAACTGTGGCACATCTTCACTGCAGTGTATATATTCTCATCTAATATGGGTTTAGTCTTGGTTAAAACTCACATTCTGTGGTGCTGTGTAAGAGTATGCCATATGATTCTAGGTGTGTTTCATAATAAATTTTCCAACAATGTAATGTTCTTAAACTGTTAATGACTGGACAATGTACTTTGTTCACACAGACAGTTAAGGGTGATTCATAATTGAAATAAAACCTGCTGTGCGAATAAAAATACTACATAATTGGCTACCAGAACATGTACTTCGAAAAAAAAATGAAATCAAAAGACAGTGTACTTCTTCATCTACTGGAAGACTATACTCCACTGACTGCAGAAAGGTTCACAGTGCATCTACATATTTCCAGTTGCATATCCATGTAAGTACGAGGTTTTCGGAACTACAACAATCGCCTTAAATTTGATGCAAACAAGAGTTACTATTTTGGATCGCGGCAAAGTAGGAAATTCACTGCATGCATACACGCATGTTGCTGGGTTATTTTCATTGCTAAATCTATGAACGGAGAGTTAACAGTATGTTAAATGCATAATCTGATGACACATTGTATTAAATATGTTAATACAGAGAGTCAAAATACAAGTGGGCTATTACTCGATTCAAGCAGAATGTAACGCACTGTACTCTGTTCACTTGTTCCTATCAACCTTTAGAGCTAAAAATGATCCATAGTAACGCCTTCTGAGATATTTGTATACGTCTTCAAACATTCATTACAGTGAAAGCAACTCCAGTCCACAGAACTGCAAGTAAACGGCAACGCTAATGGGATTTCTGTCGTACCTGTGGAGAGGGTGGAAAGGCTGAACTGAGAGAGTAGAATCATGTTCCTTGTTACAGAATCTACCACTCCGTGCTGATCAGTATCACAGCTTACGTTCTTGTAATTTCGCCGTACAAGGACTTGCTACTTCATTTTCTTCCTGCATTTAACTCGCTTTATGTCTTCCCTCCTTCTTCGTACCCCATCTGGCGTCCCAATCCTCCTCCATCACCCTCCTCCGCTTGTTGTTATCGTGGGCTTCAGTCCAGAGTCTGGTTTGATACAGCTCTCCATGCTACTCTATCCTGTGCAAACATCTTCATCTCCCAGTACCTACTGCAACGTACATCCTTCTGAATCTGTTTAGTGTATTCATCTCTTGGTCTCCCTCTTCGATTTTACCCTCCGCGCTGCCCTCCAATACTAAATTGGTGATCCCTTGATGTCTAAGAATATGACCTACCAAGCTATCCCTTCTTCTAGTCAAATTGTGCCACAAATTTCTCTTCACCCAAATTCTATTCAATACCTCCTCGTTCGTTATGTGATCTACCCATCTAATCTTCAGCATTCTTCTGTAGCATCACATTTCGAAAGCTTCTTTTCTCTTTTTGTCTAAACTACTTATTGTCCACGTTTCACTTCCATACATGGCTACACTCTATACAAATACTTTCAGAAATGACTTCCTGACACTTACATCTATACTCGATGTTAACCAATTTCTCTTCTTCAGAAACGCTTTCCTTGCCATTGCTAGTCTACATTTTATATCCTCTCTACTTCGACCATCATCAGTTATTTTGCTCCCCAAATAGCAAAACTCATTTACTACTTTAAGCGTCTCATTTCCTAATCTAATTCCCGCAGCATCACCTGATTTAATTCGACTACATTGCATTATCCTCGTTTTGTTTTTGTTGCTGTTCATCTTATATCCGCCTTTCAAGACACTGTCCATTCCGTTCAGCTGCTCTTCCAGGTCCTTTGCTGTCTCTGACAAAATTACAATGTCATTGGCGCACTTCAAAGTTTTTATTTTTTCTCCACAGATTTTAATTCCTACTGCGAATTTTTCCTTTTGTTTCCTTTACTGCTTGCTCAATATACAGATTGAATAACGCCGGGGATAGGCTACAACCCTGTCTCACTCCCTTCCCAACCACTGCTTTCCTTTCATGTCACTCGACTCTTATAACTGCCATCTGGTTTCTGTACAAATTGTAAATAGCCTTTCGCTCCCCGTATTTTACCTCTGCCACCTTCAGAATTTGAAATAGAGTATTCTAGTCAACTTTGTCATAAGGTTTCTCTAAGTCTGCAATTGCTAGAAACGTTGGTTTGCCTTTCCTTAATCTATTTTCTAAGATAAGTCGTAGGGTCAGTATGGCCTGACGTGTCCGAACATTTCTATTGAATCCAAAGTGATCTTCCACGAGGCTGGCTTCTACCAGTTTTTCCATTCGTCTGTAAAGAAATCATGTTAGTGCTTTGCAGCCGTGGCTTATTAAACTGATGGTTCGGAAGTTTTCACATCTGTCAACCCCTGCTTTCTTTGGTATTGGAATTATTATATTCTTCTTGAAGTCTGAGGGTATTCCGCCTGTCTCATACATCTTGCTCACCAGATGGTAGAGTTTTGTCAGAGCCGGCTCTCCCAAGGCTATCAGTACTTCTAATGGCATGTTGTCTAGTCCCGGGGCCTTGTTTGGACTTAGGTCTTTCAGCGCTCTGTCAAACTCTTCACGCAGTATAATATCTCCCATTTCATCTTCATCTACATTCTCTTCCACCTCTGCTTATAATTCTTATATTTCAAAAATGTTTTTCTTTCCATGCTTGCGTCGCCTTCTGTAACTCCTTCACACCGCTTTGATAATATTGTCTGCTCTACACTACTTCTGTACCAAGCCATATTTCTGTCAGTCTCTCTATTTCTCTCTGTCTCTCTTTCTGTTGTTTATTCCTTTCTTCTTCTGTCTCTGATTTCTTGCTCTTTCCACCTCTCTCTCTCTCTCTCTCTCTCTCTCTCTCTCCCTCCCTCCCTCCCTCCCTCCTTCTTTCCCTCACTGTAGGTATTTGCGGATGCAAGCAAACATACTTTCATGGATGTGCACAAAAATGATTCCAGTTTTTCCTTTCAAGGCAGGATGATGGTGGCTCTTTATTTAAGTGCTGTTGGTGTCGTTGATGTTTTCACTTGTTTTACCATTAGAGTATGTGATTCAGGAATAAGGCGATAAAAATATGATGGTTAAAGGAAGTGGGATATGAATTGAATGAAAAATCTTTGATTAACATGGCTCTGGTGCGATTTTATTGAGGCACAATGTACATTCCTTCAGATACACACCTGCAGAAGACGTCGTAGAACTGATCATCTTTTTGGCCGTCTGGGAGCTGAGTAATACAGGTACAGGTAGACAACATACACAGAGGGGTCAACAGTTTCCCAGTAGATGCTGGAGTCGTCTCAAGAGCATTACCTGTAGGTGGGATCAATGACAGAAGAATGTTCAGTGCTGCGTTCATACCCAGAATAGTAGGTGTCACTCGGAAGGTACCTGGTGTTGTTTACATTCACAGTTGGGCTGAAACTTCTGACACCGAAACTCACACCAAATACTCCGATGTTGCCTAAGTCCACAGGCTGTTCTTTCTGCTGCACTTGGCAGGGGCTGGCTGTGTTGGGCACCGCAGCGCCCCTGGCGGTGGCCACGGCTCCCAGGATCACTAAGGCGAGCACCTGCAGGACGTAAGGAAAACACACAGTGTGCACTTCAGCATAAAGGGGGAAAACAGCTCAATCGCTTTAATTATATATGATAAATCTATAGATTACTGACAAACATGAAGCTTTTAGGGACGAATATTGGTAGTCAGTTGGAATGAACACAACAACATAATGACAGCAAAAGTCTGTCACCGGCATTTGATACCCATAGGACATTAGCATCAGTTTGTAATATGTCTTCTGATTTTATAACATCGTATGTCCAGTTTTTACCTACGTGGTTCTTTTCTGGAGATCGAAGGTACTAAACATGGACAACGTTTTTAAATTGCAGAAGCGGCTTGCCAGAATAATAACTACAAATGGTAGTGGGGCTCATTGTAAGAAAAAAACTGAAAAACTCAGTGTTCTTACTGCACAAAATAAGCATATCTACCTATGTGTTGTGCATTTCAGGAAGAACATTAATATGTATTTCACTAATGAAAGTCTAAGAGAGACAATCTAAAAGAGACAGTTACCAGGGAAAGAAAACCTCAAAAGGGTATTGATATCTGGAAGGAAAGTTCTGCAATTAATTTCCCAAGAAAATTAAAAACATTATAAAATACATCTGTTTAAAAAGGCAGTTAAAACATTCTTCGTAAGTAATGCGCACAACGCAATTAAAGATAGTTTGAAGGACTCACGGGAGTTGTTATTAATGAGTGGGCATAGCTACAACACCTTGTCACATTCTAATAATTCATCACAATTTAATTGTTTTACAAGAATATCATGTGTCATGATGTAAACTGCATGACAGTAAAGTCGCATCATTTTCCTGAGTACATTTCATTCATCTGTAGGTAAGCTGTCCCAGTTTTTCCAGGTGGGCTGTAGTGACTTTGCAGAGACTCGGATGGGGGGCATTGTTGCAAGTGTATGACTCTGGAGTCACTTCCTCATACACACGGAGGTTACTGGAAGAGGCAGAACTGCACGTACAGGTTGAGGAGTCACCAGCGGATTTGAGTGCACGCAGCGATGAAGAGCATGGCAATGTCGTACAGTATAGGTTACCTGCAGCAACTCCTACGTAAATCACAAAACATTCTAAATTATGGTCCAAGTAAGTGAAGCATTACAGCAGTTAAGGCACTGACCACATATTCGAGAAGATGGAATCTGCTCTGTCTTGCCATCATCACTTAGGTTTCCTGCGTTTCTCCTAAATAATCTCCGGCAAATTCTCAGATGATTCCCTCATCAGATCTATATTTTACCACTTCTCCAATCATCTGCCCTATCCTCATAAGGCATAGTTGCATATTGTCTATGTGTATATTTTGAGCCATTGATTTTCGTTTTATTTTAATGATACGTTCTACAACATTGTGAAATGGTCCTTGGATGAGCAAATAAATGAATAAATAAGTTCCAGCGTTATATCCATGGATTTACGACAGATCTTAAAACTAAAAACAAATATGTATTTGATGAAAAGAAATCTTTCCTTTTATTTTAATTGGTAAAAAACTGGTCATAAGTAGATACATTAATTTCGTTATAAAATTTGGTTTGCAGAAATATATTACAGTGTATTTAGACATATGACGTACGAAATGAAGAGTTGCTAGAGATTAATCGTGGAGCAAGCCTGTAGAAGATAACTGGTATGAGACATTAAATGTACCTAATTTATACACGAAAATTTATAATTATCCTAGAATTTGGTGGCTAAAAGTACGGTCGCTCAGCGTTACGCACCAGTTTCCCAAACGTCTATATAGTGGTGTACTCCAGACGATATTCTAAGCACGGTTATTTGGACATTTCTGGATGAAAGAAGCTCTTCAGTGATTGAGGGCGGATTCGCGAAAAATCTGTCATTTGAAATACATCTCATATTTCCACACGCTATATTTGTGAAATGGTAGGCGAATTTACCACAGGTGTTAGATTATGCGACGTCGTCGATAGAAAACCAAGCTACAATCCTTACAGTTCTATTACGTTTACCGACGTGTGATTCGCAAGAATATTTGAATGATAAAGGAAGTTCGTTAAAATGGCGAGTGGTTGCACAACAAAAGCAAAGATGTCATCGTTTGGAACAGATCCAAAAACGTTTTCAGATCGATCAGCAGTCGTATCAGATTGTTCGCTTATGGTGATACAGTTGAAGGAAAGTATCGCCTCTGAATGGTCCGTGGGAACCCCAGACCTACTTGGACCATATTACTATTTCGTGCGTGCGTGTTTAAAAGTGGAGAAATACGTAAGGGAGAGAGAACACGAAATAATCTGTTAGTACAATGTCGGTGGTAATGTATCGAGGTACAATTCTCTTAAAGCATATGAAACATTATGAAAGGCCGAGCGGATCTAGGAGCTTCAGCCCTGAACCGCGCTGCTGCTACGGTCGCAGGTTCGAATCCTGCCTCGGGCATCGATGCGTGTGATGTCCTTATGTTAGTTAGGTTTAAATAGTTCTAAGTCTTTGAGACTTATGACCTTAGATGTTAAGTCCCATAATGCTTCGAGCCATTTGAAAGATTATGAAACGGAATGTTACGGAACTAACACACAAAGTTGATTCTAAGTTAGGCAAATAGAGCTCTCAGATTTGTTGAGAGCGTTCTGCTAGAATCTTGACACATCAGTTTAGCTTATATGAGAGTGTATCAGGGACCATCTGTGAATGTTATGAAAATGAAATGCAGTTCTCGTGAAACACCGAGAAATGGTATTTGAGATTTAATTTGCAACAATATGCTACCTCCATTGTACACTTGGCGCAGGGGCAACCAGATGTGGATAAGAGAGGTTGGGTGCGTAGCTACGCGTGGAGACTGCCTTATTTTCTCGCTGTTTCATACTACTATAAATTGTGAAAAATGTCGCTAATATTGTTCAGAAATACCCTCCCCGACACGATGTAAAGCGACTTTCACTGAAGGTATGTACATGTAGATACAGTAGAAGCGTTAAATGGGAAACAGGTCGAGTGAATGGACAGACTAGAATATGAAACTTCGTTTTGGATTAAAAATATGTGGTGGAAGATGATTCGATGAAAAAATGTTGCCATTTACTTCCAGCGCTCCTTCTGAGACATCCACAAAATACTCAGTACCTGCCCTTACAGCTTCGAGTCTTGAGAGGAACCCTCACACACTATGCAGTCTTCCAAGAAGCGTCCTTGCATTTCTCGGTGTCCTTGCATTCTTAGAAGAAAGTATTTCGTGAAGAAATGTGTTACATGTAGGTGAGGATCTGTTTCCAAAATGAGGTATACGTCTATGTGTCAGAGGAGCATTAAAGGTGGAAATGGAGCGTTTGGACTGACTACAATACGATACGTATTTCGCGATCATGGATGTGGTATGCATTCATGAAACACTTGTCAAAAAAATAGGTAATTGCTCTTGTGAAAGCCTCCATTAGAATATTCGTAATAGTTACTAGCTTCGAAATAAGAAAAGAGTGTGCTGTATGAATGGCTATGCCATAAGCGGACGTGTACTAGCAGGAAAACGTCACATACTTACGGCTTTCATGTTGGCCAGATGAGGAATGACGACGGCGAGTCCTTTTGGGTCACCGTGTGTGTCTTCCTCTGGAGGCGTCTGCTCTTTTATACTCACTCGGGCGCTGATGTTGACCTCGAATTGCTGATTCGTCGACTATTGCAGAGAACCTGGAAGGGCGGAGGTAGGAGGGACAAGTAGCTGGCACGATGTGGTTTGCCTCCCACACTCCCCGCTGTACTGTACAGAACTCGTTTTGTTGTTTCCGCACAATGGCCTTCGCGCCTAGCACCGAATTCAGAGAAGCGCGGCTTAAGGACGCCATTCGTTTAGCAGCCGCATGCAAAAAGTATACTGCCATTCCTGTACCGTATAATATGTTATTAATACATACATAACTACTGTACATTTCTGACACTCCATACGACCACTGGTACTACTCCTGCTGCTACCACTATAACCAACGAATACACACACACACACGCGCGCACACACACACGCACACACACACACACACACACACACACACACACCACCCTCACACAGTCCTCCTGCACATCTATTTATATACTTGAAGCACTCTAGAACAGTCGTTACCGCGTCAAGAATATGTGTGCTAATTCTGTGCATAACTGCAACTGTTATGAGGGTTTAACTCTGTTACATATTCCTAAAATGCAAACCACGGCAAAACTATTAAGTTTTTCATGTTTCCTATCTGTGATACAGGTGTTTTCGTAACAAATACACCAATGAAACAACCTTTTAGGAAATCTCATGAATAAATGCTGAGGTTTACTGACTGTAAGTACGTAGCTGTGTGTGTAAAAACCTAAAGACCAATAGCTAAATTTTAAAAAGGAACTTTAATCTACTGATTATGGCCATAAATTTTTACCTTTTGTCATTTATTATCATTATACCTGGCCGTAAACGTCGTTTTAAAAAGTGCTATACGCAAATTGATTAACGCTAAAACTTCACTACATGCAAGTTGAACATTAATAAAACCGACAAACCGAAGGTCATATGAGCATGTCATATGAGCATGTCATCTAAGCATGTGTCCGAAAATGCATCCATGCCACGGTAGATACGCTGACGAATGACAGTTCCTCTGACCACGTGCTGTGTGTTCCTTTTGTATTGCAGGCTGTATGACTGACGCAGATTGGCCCCGTATTCAAGACGGGAACAAGCCGATATGGCGTTTTAGTACGGCCACGTTGATGGAAACGATCGAGATACAGCACGACTATACCAAAACAAATCAATTCACAGACACCAAACACATCACATAACATTTCAAGCTCTTTTTGGCGTTTGCATGATCACAGGTCCTTCCAGACAGACCAACGTGCAGAGAGGTGGCAAACAGTCCGTATACCAGATTTCGAGGGCAGAGTTTTACAGGATATTGAGATAAACCTTGGTACAAGGTCGAGACAAGTGGCCCGCCAACAAGGTGTAAGCCAAAGTAAGATAATGTGTACCTTGCATGGCAACCGCTGCTATCCGTGACACCTGCAACGCTCGAGGAACACCGACATGAGGTGGGAGGAACTCTCATTCGTCAGCGCCATTTTACCATGGCAGCGAAGCATTTCCGGGTAAATGTAAATCGGATCCTTTTCCCTCCATTTCCTGTCAGGAAACCGTCTCTGCAGTTTATCGGTTTTATTAATGTGCACGCTGTACAGTTAAGCACGCGTAAAACCTCGACATAGGTTGTGTACTGTGTTTGATTTTCGTAAGAACCTCCTTCAGGTGATTTATCATCAGAAGGAGGTTCTTACTCATTGATCTGAAGATGACCACAGTAGTGATCGAAACCGGTCACCGTAATAAATAAATTGTGAAAAAGACTGTTTTTGGTAGTAAATATTTGTAACACATTGGTCACTGTTCACCCCCACAATGTATTCAACAGTAATTAGTTTGGAAAAAAGACTGACGTTACACACTCATCTGTTTCCACACCAGTTTCTCCGTACATCATATCAGCACTGTCTTTGTTCTCTTAAATTTCTTCTGTCGAGTGAGACGGAGATCCAGTGAAGTACCTGCCCGAAACGAGGTAGATGCAAAGTTTAAATTCAGGGGCATAGTAATGAGTATTAGCGAAGAACAAAAGAAGCTGAAATCGCTAAAACTCATTAAGACCCCTGGAAACTTCAGTTAGCTCCGACCCTAACAAAAATGTACCAGGAGTTTTTCAGGAGAGTTATTTTACCTGGCATTGGGAAAGGGCACAGGTCACACTCATCTACAGAAAGGAAGTGCACCTGTCCACCGAGCTACTGAGTTAGCTCGATCACGTACAAATGCAGAAGTACACTCAAACTACTTTGAGTTGAAAGATTGTAACTTACTAGGAACATAATAGACTTCCTCATGGAAATCAGCGTCGGTTGAGAAAAAGACCATTGTAGTGCAACTAAATCTGACCTCGCCAAAGGTGATAACCTCAGTGCCATGGATACAGAAAAGTAGAAAACGTGGGCTAACTTAGTGCTTCTACAATTTTAAGATCCTTTTATATAAAAAAGAATCGCCTTCTTACTACAGTGCGTTCCTATGTTGTATCTCACACGTTTTTTGGCTGGAACGATATTTTTTCGACAGGCTGGACATCGTAAGTTATCCTGGACGGAGATTCATCTACAGCAACTGAAACACTATTTGGTTGGCTCCAGGGGCGTAGTACATGATTCGAGTAGTAACTTATTTTCATACACATTATAGCTTAATGGGTAGCTTTATGTACAATATCGGGCTTTTCACAAGCGAAGAGATGTATAAGCAAATTCTACCCAAAACAAACTGAAGTATTATCCAGAGACAAGCCTGGCGTATAGAATGGCCATTGTCTCCTAAAGCAGGTCATCATAGTTTCTGGGCTTGCTAAGGAAAATTATGCAGGTTTTAACCATACATTCTACAGTTTTAAGTATTGGACTATAACTCTACTAGAGTCAGTAATGTCTCACAAACATTTTTGAGGAACCGTGTGTGTAGGAGAGAATTAATGGAACGATGACACGCTCGGTAGTAGCTGTGGCAAATGACGGGCTTCAAGCCGTTGGTGCCATACTTCCCAACTGCAGTTAATCCATCAACGTACATAACATACGAAATATTTGTATCAGTCATAACTGATTAGTGCCTAACTGTGTGATTCGAATATCAGTTGGAAATTAGGGGGTAAGAAAAGCTGTATGAGCGCTACATGTTGAAAGACCTGCAGGGGTGCTAGGTTTGAGTCTAGGTCTGCCACCAGTTTGAATCCACCAGGAAATGGCAAACCGGCGTACTTTTCTGCTGCAGTGTGAAAAATTAACTGTGTAATAGAAATGCTACAACTATTAAATTACATAAAAAGGCATATATCTCACCTATAGCTCTAACATTCTGCGTGGTGTCTGTTTGTTCTATATCGTGTCTCCCTACCACTTTAGCGCAACGACGCACTGAGCGTGTTTTTTAGGGAATTGACTAGTTTGAACCTGGGACCTGTTGCTGGTAAGGAGACACCAGACCACACATGACATGTAGAATTCAGAAGAGTTCAGTGAGACGAGCGATGATATAAATAAATACTTAATGATTTCAGCGTCAGCTCCACTGCACCCCTGTAAAGGAATCTTAATACTAACTAAATTTAGTGGAAGGGGTTCAAGGCTTTCCTATTTTAGTTAGCTGGTAAAATAACGTCGAAAAAACAGTTAAGGTTACCATTGGAAATTTTATTCTACTCACAAAACATCGTTTAGAAATTGCACTATTGATAAAAGGAAATGTTTTAATACAGGATGGTAAAAACCAACTGCGTTCAACAAGAATGTGAACGAATATTCCCTGAGTGGGTTTCCAAGTTCTACAATGGATCTAAGGATGACCTATGCCACATCTATAATCTAGGTTTAAATTAAGTTTCACAAAAGAGAAAAACTATCAAAATGGTCTACAGTGACCCTCAATTATCTTTAATTACTTATCTAATTTGCCGTAAATTACAGTGGCTGATGTGGCTTCTCAATAACTATATAACAGAAAAATCATCGCGTTTCAGATTTTTACTTCAAGTGGCAAATGTGAACACCATGAGCTTTAATTAGCGATCGACACTAGTATTACACAAAAAGGGGGTGTAACAGATGAGACTTCTGCAGTTCTGAGTGAAGCTTTATGCGCTGTTATGCGGCATCGCGTGCGTTCATTACCTTGTCGGTGTTCGTCAGGGGGGTGGCGGACAGCACAGCTCCGCTCACCTCGCCGTCTCGGAAGCAACTCTCGTCCTAACTTCTCCTTACTACAATTTACCGAATTTGGTTTAAAAAAACTATCTGGCTGTGTTTTTATCTGACCAATCAGGGTCTCAATATTAACCTTAAGCTCCGCCTACAAAAATCCTGTCTATCCTATGAGAAACGTTATACTTTTCGTGGTGGGGCAATGTTTTTAAAGTTTGCAACGTAACAGAGACGCGAAAAATTCTCACGCTAAAACTTGCAGCTGGTGTGGTCCTTTCAGTGTTATCGTAAGATCTATACTTCTCTTCTCGAGGGCTCTATCTTTTAAAATGGGCTGGGGGGTGGTCGTGACGTAACAGAGACGTGAAAAAGTCTCACGCTAAAACTTGCGACTGGGGTGGCCCTTTTTGTGTTATCGTAAGATCTGTACTGTTCTTCTGGAGGGCTCTAGCTTTTAACATGGGATGGGGGTGGTCCTGACGTAACAGAGACGCGAAAAAGTCTCACGCTAAAACTTGTGGCTCGGGTGTGGTCCTAGCGGTTAGCTGGCAACGTGGGTGTCCGTCCCTTATCGTAGAGCCTTCCAGCTTAACACGGTTCTGCTCTCGGCTTCTGTTCTCGTTTCTCCCTTCTGAACTGCGTCTGTCTCACTGTGGGAAGGTATGACATGCATTTAGGCATTCTTGTGTTAGTCTGTGGTATTCCATTTGCTCACTCGTTACTCGTATTACTTTGGTTAATTTAATGTCACGATTTATTCGGAGCTATGTGACATACTACTGGATTTGCATATCATGTCAGGGTTTTCATGGAAGGTGTTGGATTTGCCTGACACCTTACATAGCTTGATTCGGAAACTTCAGGAAGCACTGTAAAGGGAAAGACACTACAAAAATTCTTCATGTCATTATTCCATAGAGATCGAGTTGATAAAATTGTGTGAATAAGAGGCCGCGTAGAGGAGTACAAGCAGACATTGTTTTTCTCTAACAATAACGGTAAGCAAACTTAGTGTACTGTAAAAGTGCACTCCGCTAAACTCTTAAAATTTATACGCAGAATATGGATATAGTCCATTGCTGTGTGTCCTGATTTTACCATCGATGATAAAAGTTACCTTCGCCACTAAGTTTCATCTGTACGATGATGTATTATGTCCATAGATACACTTCTAAACTTCGAATCATAAGTGGTCAAAGTGCTTTTTCTTGGAGGTACCATAGTAAAGGGATGAACAATAATTGATTAGTACTTACATTGGCCAGTGGTCAAATCAAATCACCGAACACCACTGTACTTATAATTTTTAAGAAATGTGCAAGTCACTCTGGTCACAAGTAACGGGAAACGATCAGGCACTCGTTACATACGGAGGTCGTTCCCAAATAAGATTTACATCTGCATTTACATCATTAGTCCTTCGGCCTCTGTCCGATGGTTGGCAGTGGCTACTTCGTGTCTGTACAGTCGATATGGTGCTCTAGTCCGAACACGCCCTAATCCCTCTTATCCTATAAACATGGTTGCTACATCTTGTATAGGTTCATGTGGTGGTGCACAGCATTTGCCCAGATCTCACACAAAAAGGTCTATGTTTACTGTCTGCCTCTCTTACTACTTTCGTCCCATCATTGCTGCCTAGTATTACATCCAACGACTTATTTGATGAGACGCGCTTCAACTTTGTGACTGAGTGCTAGCAAATTGTTCTCCTGTATTACAACTTTCAACAATTAAATATCGATTCTTTATAGATTTTGGTAAACTGTATTCGGTAATGGCAATAAGTTTCGCTTTTTAGCTCCAGTTTTCGTGCTGTATGAAGTTCATTACATCCGTATTTCTCTTTTTGGGTTCTTATTTTCTTCTTATATGAGGAATACCACTGAAACCACACGTGAATCCTGCGTTTCAAGCAGTTATAAGATACGCGCAGTATAAAGTGAGGCGATGTGCTTCATCACATAATCATATGTATCGATCGGTGTACACGTGCTCCGCGTAATATTACGTCAGTATTTTGATTGTGGCTAACACGTCTGAGATTGCTTGCCTTCCAGAGTGCTTCATTCTACATCGTGACTTTTATGTGACCCTCTGAGTGGAACCCAAAGTACTGTTATGCCCTCACACGTATTAATAATCCGATAAAGTTTTGTTACAAACGTGGAGAAGCAGTTTATGGGCAGAGAAAGTGGGCACTCTCACCAGCAAGGAATAAAGTTTAATATATTTATGGTTCCGTGTAGGAGACGAATCGAAAGCATGTGCACTTCAAGTTTGTTGTGCGGCATGTTCATCAACTTCAAATGCATGGATGAAGTGAAAAAAGGATTCCATGAGGTTTGGAGTGTAGGGAAGTTGACGCTAAACCTACAAACCACATAACAGATCGCTACTCCTGCTTGTTGTCTCTGCTCAGGAAACGATTCCACAAGGAAAAAGAACCGCATCACACGGTACCAAGTCCGATACGACCAGTGTCCTACGAAGTGATCTTCCAGTTCCATATCCTCCAGTATCTCCTCCAGTGGCCACAACAATAAACTTTTCTAGTGACAGTGAAGATGAAGTCCATTTACATACATGCAACCTTTCTGCATCTAACGATCTCATCTTTACACCAGCATCAACTAGCCAAATGCACAAAACTATGCAAAGGACCGAGCGAGGTGGCGCAGTGGTTAGCACACTGGACTCGCATTCGGGAGGACGACGGTTCAATCCCGTCTCCAGCCACCCTGATTTAGGTTTTCCGTGATTTCCCTAAATCCTTTCAGGCAAATGCCGGGATGGTTCCTTTGAAAGGGCACGGCCGATTTCCTTCCCCATCCTTCCCTAACCCGAGCTTGCGCTCCGTCTCTAATGACCTCGTTGTCGACGGGACGTTAAACAACACTAACCTAACCTAACCTATGCGAAGGAAACTCAGTGATTGTTTTCGAGAACTGCACCTTCCAGAACATGAAGCTGAACAACTAGGATCTCGTTTCATCGAGAGGAAACATCTGGAAGACGCAGCTCAGCTGACGTATGTACATTCATCAACGTCAAAAGACAGTCGAAAGGTTTTTCAGCAGAACAAATTTAACGACGTGCTGTACGAATGTTGGGGGTTTGTGCAAGAACTCAATACCTTATACAAATAAGACTATTGGAGATTTTCCATAGATGCTTGTTTCCATCCCAGAGGCATATACGACCATAGCAAAGAAAAGTTAGATCATGATGACCGACATTTTACACAGTATCCATATGACAAGCATCAGTCGTTCAAATGCGCTGGCTTAAGAGTCGTCGTTATGCTTGTGGGCCTACAAAGTGGGTACACTAAGTACTGCAACAGCATTTGTGAGCGGGCAGCCCTGCTCAGCATTTTCATAACAAGCAGAAGGACTGGTCGCGAGGAGAAGCTTTATTGCCTGGCAAGAAAGTCTCATGCGAACCCCTTGTAGATCTCATACAAGTTAAGCTAGGATTGATGAAGTCAGTTGCCAGATCAGTGAGTAAGAGCAACGATGGAGCATTTGAGTACTTGCTTCGAAAGTGCCTGGACTAAGTGCTGAGTAATTTAAGTACGGATTACTCATTGATCCACAAGTACTTAATGTTCTTCGAGACCAGGAGTTCCAGGGTATTCTCCATCTTCATGAACTAAACGTGTGGAAATGCTTTCACAAAATTATGTCATTGTTCGGCAATCTGGCTGAAAATTAAATGAGCTTCTGAATAACGTTATATGTTCGTATGAGAAACTGAAATACAATAAGAAACTCAGATTTACTTCATTCATTCACATACCGTGGTTTTCACTGCAGATGGTGGAATAGTTGGTTTTGAATATGGTGAGAGGTTTCACCAACAAACCTCTGTATGGAATATCGATAGTAACGAAGATTAGAGCTTCAGTTTTGGCATATATCTGCTAGACGTTGCAGAAAGACTCGCAGTCGCATCTCCCGTATAAGCGGCGGATGAAGCGAAAGGCGTTTTTTACAAATAAATATAGCTCTCAGTAGTGTATCTGCAATGAAACTAAGCTGACTGCACCTTTTCATATATTTGATCTAAAGCACTCTGATTTATTTTTGCACACGACTTTGGAATAGGTCAGAATTTACGATTTTTCACTGCTCATAAATTTCAATGAAATACCCTACATAATACCTAAAACATTAGGGCCTATCTGGCAAAAATGGTGTGATATATGTATTCAGTATCCCGTGGTGGAAACTCGCCTCCTCGGTGTCAGATCGAATATCTTCACCTTAGCGGCAGTTACGTTGAATTTTCTACGACAGGATTATATGCATATTTCGCAAAATTCAACTGGAAAGCACGTTCTTGATTGATAAGAGCTTGAAACAGCCGTATCTCAGCAGGTTTACTGATAATGAATTCCCTGAAAAATATGCGCTAGAATTTTTATTGAACTGTATTCAACCGAACGACCGACAGAACAATGTTCTGCGACAGCGGGTTAGCTGGCTCGTGGGTGCAGAGTATGCCGCTGGTGTTCCGCAATGAGCTCCTGAACAGTGCGGGGCGTTTGACCTGCAGGTGACTTACCGCACTTGCAAGGAGTATCAGAAGTACCTACCTTGCGCAGCTCTTTCATCGATCGTACAAGATCCGAGAAATTTGATGGAGAAGGATGACTACCCACTCACCGTAAACAAAAATAAGTAAATGTTAAAGGTTATCGCTAGTGAAGTATGTGTATAAGTGTGTGTGTGTGTGTGTGTGTGTGTGTGTGTGTGTGTGTGTGTGTTTGCTGTCTTTCTGCATATGTATTATTATCGTTCTTGGTCAGCATATTCCTGCGTACCTATGCTTTCAATTTCCTTGGACAGCGCTAACTCGTTGCATTTTTGCCTTGAAAATGATGAACATGTGGAATTAGAGGCAGTCATCGAAGTAGTCATCCGACCGCTTTGGTTGAACATTTGGTACGCTGGGATGGACTTAAGTTTCTAATTATCTTCTTGATCTGTGGCCGTGTTTTCCTATGGGCGTGCTTTCCTGTGGCGATTATTACCACAGAAACACTCGCGCCCGTGATCTTCTGAAGATGACAACTGCTATTGTTAAATGATATAGCATGAGATGAACGGAATCCTCTAGAATGCAAATTTTTCACTTTGCACGATATGAAGTTTCGTGGAACATAAAAACTGCAAGTCGGACCGTGATTTGAGCTCGGGAACTGTGCCTTTCGCTGCAAGTGCTCTAGCAAAATGGAAATGTTATATAATTCTTTCGTCGCTGTCTGCTGTAACAACTTAGTGATTTCAAATTAAAAACCTAACATTGTGGATGTTCTAGAGTAAGCTAGGCGGTCAGGCACCACGTTGTGTTATGTAACAAACCAAAGTGTTTCACGAAGACTTGCACGCTTCGTCACTATTCATTGCTCTTGAACACATGCCTGGGAAAGGCAAAGGTCCAGAGTGCGAGTCTCGTTCAGGCACAGGGTTTTGATCTGCGTTGATGATTTATAAAAGTCTCTATTTTGAGCGATTCAGACGGTCTCATTTGTTCTATTCTCAATCGAGCGCATTCTACGTCAGGATAAAGATGACTAGTGCTGTAGAGGATTTACATAAATATCTACGTATGTGCTGCACAAGCCATCTTATGATGTGTAATGGAGGGTAAATAGCTGTCGCCAGTCATTTCCGTCCTCATAGTTCTATATGCGCATTGTCAGTAGGATTCAACACATCCGATGCCTATAGCTCAACCTCTCTTATTTTATCTTTAGCACACAAGCACTCACACAGACACCCCCCCCCCCCCCCCCACACACACACACACAAAAACACACACACAAACACACATACACACGCACACACACACGTAGTCTATAGACATACACGTCAATGTACTCGCCCACATAAACCTCCTTCTCCTTTTCAGCGACCAAATAATTGTTCAAAAGGGAGATTATAATCTTCAAATTATAATTCATCTTTCAAATCACCTATGTGAGATTTATAATCCCCTACTTTTAAAAAATAAGCTGAATAAAGCAAACACTAATAAACAAACAGCCAACAGAACGGGCATTTAGGGTGTGATACTAGCAGTCTATATTAAAACGAAGTCGTTAGTTAATAAGTTTCAAGAGATATATGGTACAATATAAGTAACAATAGTTGACAGGAAATTGAAGGTTATAAAGGCAAAAGTCTTAAAAAGTAATGTCTACCACTACAGCAACAAATACAAATTAATTCTGCACTTAGAACGATAAAAGAAAAAAACATTCTGCTGATAAATTATGAAATTGTAAGGAAAGTGAAGGAAATCAATCGGTGATATAATACAGAAAAATGTTATTAGAGCGAAATTTCGCATACCATTATAATGTGTGAATGAAAAAATAAGGCATGAATATATAAATTGGATACCTATTGCCAACATATGGGAGATCATTGTATGATCAGACAAGTAATTAACTGTAAACCAATACAAAAAGGAAACGTAAGTCGACCAAGAAGCACATGGCCTCAGAGAAGATGAAGCGAAATCCCAAAAGAATATTTTGCTGCATACCAATCTAAACATTGTTACAGATATCCAGTAGTTGCTGTGACACTGCTGCTTTTCTTTCCCAATAGTTATTTGCAGTGTCACTTCCTTCTCGACCACTGATTTATACGTTATTCCTCTTGCGATGCGGCAGAGGGAAATTTAGAGCCCTGAAATCCTGCTTCTCACATTTCAGCGTAAGCCACGAAGGCCGTTACGCAGAACACCAGAATGGACTCGACACCGCGCAGCGGGGAGGGCGGAAAGTAAAGCGCATCGTGGTGACGACACGTCCCTCATCTATCCCACGCCTTCCCCACCTCTCCCACGCCTCCCTTACGACGGACACAGTTCCTCGCTATAATGACAAATCAGAACTCCAGGGACAGTGCCAGCGGCCAAAGAGTGTATAAGTGCAGAGAGCTCCAGATGAAGGCACACACGTTCATCCATCACAAACCTCGCTGTCGCACATCGTCAGCTAGCCAACATGAAGGTCGTAAGTATGCGACAGTTTGCTGCTACTACCCACCACGTTAGGGAATTCCTCTGGCTTTGTGTGTATAGTCCTCGTGACATACCTCTGTCCATTTTGCTGTTTTAAGAACAGCATCGTTGCAACTACTGTAATGCAGTCATTCATACTTAGCTGTTCGTTAGGAGTTGCATTCCTGAAAACAAGGCATAGCTATAGCCATTAAGTACTTATGGTACTCTCATCTGACCATACGGTGCCTTTCCGGCTTCAGTGCACCACTTACATCTGCGTATTTCGTAGTAGGAAAAAGGGTATCATCAGTCGTAAATTTTAATCTGTTTACTGTATGTCGATTTTAGCTACAGTGCAGGTATCATATCCAAGTCATGACGGCCTGTCGTAAATAACATCGCACATGGTATTACCTTGACATTACATATAACAATGTATCCGTAACGTCGGTGTATTCGGGTGCGATTTTGTCTACGATGTGTCATCATGCCTGATATAAATGCGCTGAAGATAGCTATACAGCATCTGAAATCTTTTCCTCCTCCGTTAATGCTGCCACAAATAATTACATAATGTTGGCAATGTAGTGGGCCGAAGTCAGCGTTTAACGATAGAAGATGGAACCAATGTTGCGGCTGGCAGATACTGCACACCAAAACCCAATTTTTGATCAGACAACGGCGTTTCGTGCAAGTTATGCGGATCTCCTGCTGTCCAGAAGCGGTGACTCTGGAAGGTGACACTCATACCATGTGTGGGTCACGCAGGGTGTGGTTATACGCACTCACTGTGTTTATACGCGCCAAACGTATCCAATCGCCTGGACCACTTCTATGTGACCCAGCCCGTACATCACTTTTTCATAACATTCCTTGAGGACCTCTGCTACACTTTCACATAAGTTGTGCTGATCTGTCAGGAACCTATCAGCTTACTCACAACAAAATATATAAGGGCACTCTTTGCCTATCATCCAACCGATTCTACTTGTTGGTCTCATTTCGTATAGAAATATTAAGCGATATGAGAAGCTCCATACCTTAACACGGATACTGTAATGAAATACTATCAGATTGTCTAGCTTTTCTCTGGTAATTATGGTGTGTTTATCCACTTTTACGTAAAGATGTTATTAAGGTACAGAGTAGCAGTAGTGTCCAAGTAGTTCCGCATTTTCTTCGAATAATCCAGCGGCGATACTTCGACTGGATAATAGTAAGAGAATGATCTGACCGTACTGATGACATATCTGATGAATCGGTCGCACATGTTGAAACCGTGTGCGGCCATATTAAACATCTTTTTGAAGACACACGACGATATTTTGGCTTTTCTTTTACTTTTGATATCCATTAAAACGAATGGACCATGCCATTCAAATAATCTGTGACCTATTACATATCCGTAAACATAACGGATCATACATTGGTTATCGGTAAGAATGATGTAACACCTTTCACAAATCTAGGAATACGGAGTCTATTTGCCTGAGTCTACTATATGACAAATAGAGTACTCGTAAATGTGAGGTACACTTCAGCTGCGTGATTTTTCTTAAATCCGTACTGCATCATAGGGAAGCACTCTTACAATGTCGTCTACAATTTTAAAAAAATTATCTTAGGGAGGTTGGCTTGTAAAGCATATCGACCATTCTTTTAACTTTCCCGGACTAGGATAACTGTATATATTCCTGTTTTCTCTTCGGTCCTTGTTCTTCTACTGGCATGGTTACTTTATACCTTTATTGCTCGCCCATTCTCTTCGGTAACTCTTCAGTTTTCTTATTTGGTCTGTCCACTTAATCTTTAACGTAATTCTACAACACAACGCCTGTAAAAAATTAGATGGACGTTTTGGCAGTTTTCTTTTAGCCAATAATGGAACTATGAAATTGTATGTAAAAAAGTAAATCTCTCTCATAGCAGAAAAAGAAACCTTTTTTGTGTTTGTCTGGCTCCTGACAGAAAGAATGCCTTCGTTCATACAGATATGACACAAAATTCGAAGAACTGGCTCTAAAAAAAAGGTTCAGATGGCTCTGAGCACTATGCGACTTAACTGCTGTGGTCATCAGTGCCCTAGATCTTAGAACTACTTAAACCTAACTAACCTAAGAACATCACACGCATCCATGCCCGAAGCAGGATTCGAACCTGCGACCATAGCGGTCACGCGGTTCCCGACTGTAGCGCCTAGAACCGAACGGCCACTCCGTCCGGCCTGGCTCTAAATTATGACGCTAGAAAAATAATTCGTATCACTCGATAGGGACGGTCAGGACAAAATTAGGGTCATTAAATAACAAACAGAGACATTAAAGTAATTTTCCCGAGCTCCATACGAGAGTGGAACACGAAAAACCCCTAATATCTGGTACATGGGAATGTACCCTCTACATGTACATCACAATAATGTGGAGAGTATAGTATTGGGTAAAAGTGCAATGGAATGCGCACGGCCTGCAGCTGATAGCAGAAGGTCAGTTGAAGTCGTACAGTGAGTGGCGACCGCTGAGCTTGAGTCAGTTGCAGTGCGTAGTGTCTGAAAGAGTGGGAGACCAGTTCGAGTGTCCTAACAATATGTTTAGTAAACGCGATAAACACGCATGGATCAGGACTGTAGTGACGGGTAGTCGGAGCGCACAGCGGTATTTTCAGGCACTGGGTGAGGCGTGGGATAATGCAGCATTGTCGTATCGCAGGGTGGCGGCCGAAGACTTCCGACATATGAAGTCAGCCTCATTCTGCCAACGGCCTTGTCAAAGAGGGCGGAGGAGCGGATAGAGGTTCAGGGCACTCTCTTGTCCTAGGGGTGGGAAATTGCCCCTAAAGGCGGAAGAATCAGCAATGACAACGACATGAGGATGCAGAAGGCAATGGAAACCACTGCATTAAAGACACGTAACGTGTATCCACAGGACATGTGGCCTGTAATTGAAGAAGTGTCATGATGATCTCTCCATTGGCAAAAGATTCCTGAATAGTCCCCCATTCGGATCTCCGGGAGGGGACTGCCAAGGGGAAGGTTACCATGAGAAAAAGACTGAATAATCAACGAAAGGATAACGTTCTACGAGTCGGGGCGTGGAATGTCAGAAGCTTGAACGTGGTAGGGAAACTAGAAAATCTGAAAAGGGGAATGCAAAGGCTCAATCTAGATATAGTAGGGGTCAGTGAAGTGAAGTGGAAGGAAGACAAGGATTTCTGGTCAGATGAGTATCGGGTAATATCAACAGCAGCAGAAAATGGTATAACAGGTGTAGGATTCGTTATGAACAGGAAGGTAGGGCAGAGGGTGTGTTACTGTGAACAGTTCAGTGACCGGGTTGTTCTAATCAGAATCGACAGCAGACCAACACCGACAACGATAGTTCAGGTATACATGCCGACGTCGCAAGCGGAAGATGAACAGATAGAGAAAGTGTATGAGGATATTGAAAGGGTAATGCAGTATGTAAAGGGGGACGAAAATCTAATAGTCATGGGCGACTGGAATGCAGTTGTAGGGGAAGGAGTATAAGAAAAGGTTACAGGAGAATATGGGCTTGGGGCAAGGAATGAAAGAGGAGAAAGACTAATTGAGTTCTGTAACAAGTTTCAGCTAGTAATAGCGAATACCCTGTTCAAGAATCACAAGAGGAGGAGGTATACTTGGAAAAGGCCGGGAGATACGGGAAGATTTCAATTAAATTACATCATGGTCAGACAAAGATTCCGAAATCAGATACTGGATTGTAAGGCGTACCCAGGAGCAGATATAGACTCAGATCACAATATAGTAGTGATGAAGAGTAGGCTGAAGTTCAAGACATTAGTCAGGAAGAATCAATACGCAAAAGAAGTGGGATACGGAAGTACTAAGGAATGACGAGATACATTTGAAGTTCTCTAACGCTATAGATACAGCAATAAGGAATAGCTCAGTAGGCAGTACAGTTGAAGAGGAATGGACATCTCTAGAAAGGGCCATAACAGAAGTTGGGAAGGAAAACATAGGTACAAAGAAGGTAGCTACGAAGAAACCTCGGGTAACAGAAGAAATACTTCAGTTGATTGATGAAAGGAGGAAGTACAAACACGTTCCGGGAAAATCAGGAATACAGAAATACAAGACGCTGAGGAATGAAATAAATTGGAAGTGCAGGGAAGCTAAGACGAAATGGCTGCAGGAAAAATGTGAAGATATCGAAAAGGATATGATTGTCGGAAGGACAGACTCAGTGTACAGGAAAGTCAAAACAACCTTTGGTCACATTAAAAGAAACGGTGGTAACATTAAGAGTGGAACGGGAATTCCATTGTTAAATGCAGAGGAGAGAGCAGATAGGTGGAAAGAATACATTGAAAGCCTCTATGAGGGTGAAGATTTGTCTGATGTGATAGAAGAAGAAACAGGAGAGGATTTAGAAGAGATAGGGGATCCAGTATTAGAATCTGAATTTTAAAGAGCTTTGGAGGACTTACGGTCAAATAGGGCAGAAGGGATAGATAACATTCCATCAGAATTTCTAAAATCATTGGGGGAAGTGGCAACAAAACGACTATTCACGTTGGTGTGTAGAATATATGAGTCTGGCGATATACCATCTGACTTTCGGAAAAGCATCATCCACACAATTCCGAAGACGGCAAGTGCTGACAAGTGCGAGAATTATCGCACAATCAGCTTAACAGCTCATGCATCGAAGCTGCTTACAAGAATAATATACAGAAGAATGGAAAAGAAAATTGAGAATGCGCTAGGTGACGATCAGTTTGGCTTTAGGAAAAGTAAAAGGACGAGAGAGGCAATTCTGACGTAACGGCTAATAATGGAAGCAAGGCTAAAGAAAAATCAAGACACTTTCATAGGATTTGTCGACCTAGAAAAAGCGTTCGACAATATAAAATGGTGCAAGCTGTTCGAGATTCTGAAAAAAGTAGGGGTAAGCTATAGCGAGAGACGGGTCATATACAATATGTACAACAACCAAGAGGGAATAATAAGAGTGGGCGATCAAGAACGAAGTGCTCGTATTAAGAAGGTCGTAAGACAAGGCTGTAGCCTTTCGCCCCTATGTTGGACTGTATGAGAACGTGAGAGTAGACACAACTATCTGTACATCGAGGAAGCAATGATGGAAATAAAAGAAAGGTTCAGGAGTGGAATTAAAATACAAGGTGAAAGGATATCAATGATACGATTCGCTGATGACATTGCTATCCTGAGTGAAAGTGAAGAAGAATTAAATGATCTGCTGAACGGAATGAACAGTCTAATGAGTACACAGTATGGTTTGAGAGTAAATCGGAGAAAGACGAAGGCAATGAGAAGTAGTAGAAATGAGAACAGCGAGAAACTTAACATCAGGATTGATGGTCACGAAGTCAATGAAGTTAAGGAATTCTGCTACCTAGGCAGTAAAATAACCAATGACGGACGGAGCAAGGAGGACATCAAAAGCAGACTCGCTATGGCAAAAAAGGCATTTCTGGCCAAGAGAAGTCTACTAATAACAAATACGGGCCTTAATTTGAGGAAGAAATTTCTGAGGATGTACGTCTGGAGTACAGCATTGTATGGTAGTGAAACATGGACTGTGGGAAAACCGGAACAGAAGAAAATCGAAGCATTTGAGATGTGGTGCTATAGACGAGTGTTGAAAATTAGGTGGACTGATAAGGTAAGGAATGAGGAGGCTCTACGCAGAATCGGAGAGGAAAGGAATATGTGGAAAACACTGATAAGGAGAAGGGACAGGATGATAGGACATCTGCTAAGACATGAGGGAATGACTTCCATGGTACTAGAGGGGGCTGTAGAGGGCAAAAACTGTAGAGGAAGAAAGAGATTGGAATACGTCAAGCAAATAATTGAGGACGTAGGTTGCAAGTGCTACTCTGTGATGAAGAGGTTAGCACAGGAAAGGAATTCGTGGCGGACCGCATCAAACCAGTCAGTAGACAGATGACCAAAAAAAAAAAAAAAAAAAGAGTGGGGGGGTGGGGGAAAATGCTTCGTGATGGCAGGGATGTTATTCAAGATCGGCCCTGTTAAGGACGAGGACAACTTGACATCTTTGCGCCTTTCCTGGCTGCTGTATGTGGATCGCTGATGGATTACATCCCATCATCCTTCGTGACAATATACAAAACCACATGGTGAAACCCGTGTAGGTGCTCCTGCGTATTTGAGCGGTCGGAGATATTTGAACATCCAGTGTACATACCCGATATGTGTCCGTGCGGATGGGACATATTCGTCAAAATAAAGGACACTATTTGTGGCACGCCCTAAACAAAGAAGACGACATCATCTGTGACATACGGCAGTATTTGCGAGAAACTGCACTGACGGTGTACGACGCCTTCCATCTGTGGGGCAGAAGGTGATCGAGATGCGGGACGATTACATTGAGGGCATGTAATACGGTCATCATCTTCAGTCCACTATGAATTGTAACAGTGTTGCAATTATCTTTTATCCAACACATGTAGATATGGGCGTTGAGGAGATGGACTGTCTGTCGTTACTGTCTTCATACATATAGTTAAAGGCTACCCAGCCATTGACCTTCGTCTGTGCGAATGCGCACACGTTGCCCAAACTCTTACGGGAATCGCCAATGCGTGCGCGAGTAATGAGTGGATGGGCAAATGTCTACAAGGTACTTTACATATGTAGAATTGTGGACAGTTGGGAATGTGAGTCTCACGGGAAGCGTGCAAGGGATAAGTCCCTGCAGTCGCGCTATTCATCTGTGTCCTCGGTGGCTCAGATGGATAGAGCGTCTGCCATGTAAGCAGGAGATCCCGGCTTCGAGTCCGGATCGGGGCACACATTTTCAGCTGTCCACATCGAGGTATATCAACAACACCTGTCGGCAGCTGAGGGTTTCAGTTAGTCATCATTTATTCCAGGGAAAAGCTGCACGGTCATCAACAGTATCTGTTCTTTCAAGAACAGTTACAGTCTTCATATATATAGTTAAAGGCTACCCAGCCATTGACCTTCGTCTGTGCGAATGCACACAGGTTGACCAAACTCTTACGGGAATCCCCAACGCGTGCACGATTAATGAGTGGATGGGCAAATGTCTATAAGGTACTTTACATATGTAGATGGTTCAAATGGCTCTGAGCACTATGGGACTTAACATCTGTGGTCATCAGTCCCCTAGAACTTAGAACTACTTAAACCTAACTAACCTAAGGACATCACACACATCCATGCCCGACGCAGGATTCGAACCTGCGACCGTAGCAGTCGCGCGGTTCCGGACTGCGCGCCTACAACCGCTAGACCACCGCGGCCGGCACATATGTAGAATTGTGGACAGTTGGGAATGTGAGTCTCACGGGAAGCGTGCAAGGGATAAGTCCCTGCAGTCGCGCTATTCATCTTTGGCCTCGGTGGCTCAGATGGATAGAGCGTCTGCCATGTAAGCAGGAGATCCCGGGTTAGAGTCCCGGTCGGGGCACACATTTTCAGCTGTCCACATCGAGGTATATCAACAGCACCTGCCGGCAGCTGAGGGTTTTAGTTAGTCATCATTTATTCCAGGGAAAAGCAGCACGGCAATCAACTGTTCTTTCAAGAAAGAACAGTTACTGTCTTCATATATTCTCATTCCCGTTTTCCATCGTGTTCTTGGGCGCCCTCTAGGTCTTTTTCCATCCATCTTTAGTTCTTCCGTAATTTTGGGGAGCCTCTGCCCACGCATCTTCTTAACATGCCCGTAGCATCTTAATGTTTTTGATTTCGATTTATTCTCTCAAACCTTTTTGTTTAAGGTCCTTTCTAATATCTACATTCCTTACCCTGTCCATTCTTGTTTATGCCTTAACTACTCTGAGAGATTTCATTTCTCCTGCTGACACTCTGCTCCAGTCCCTTTCTGTCATTGTCCATGTTTCTCCTCCATAGGTGACAACTGGGAAGTAATAACTCTTATACATAAGGAGTTTTGCTTTTTCTGAAACTTAATTGTTCCAAATCAGGTGTTTTATTGTTTGGTAGAAATTGCCTCCCTTCTCTAACCTCCTATTAATTTCGTTGGTTATTCCTCCATCACTTGATATTTCACTCCATAAATGAGTGTAACTGTCTACCACTTACAGAGGTTCTCCATTCAAAGTAATATTCCCATTTGTCCCTTAGGCTCTTCCATATACCATTACTTCACTCTTATCTTTATTTATTTTTAATCCATACTTTTTCATTATTTCCTTCCAAGAATCAAATTGTAACTGTAAATCTACCTCTTTATCACCCCATATTACCATATCATCTGCAAAAATCATCTTTTTGTCTTTTTCTTTTACTACTATATCTTTAACTGCCCTAGTCACTCCCTCCATCACAACATTAAAAGTGCAGGAGATAGAATAATTCCTTGTGGTAGTATGCACACATATTTTTGCTGGCAGGTAAATGTCGACATTACGAAATGTTTCGTTGAAAATTTTCCTTCTTCCACTTTCAAGCGGTTTACCATTCAAACTTTAAAAGGACATCCATTATGAAGCTTTCGTTTGCCATCAATAAATCTTATAAGTACTATTTCTTTAGTTCTCACTCTGTATTACTACTGTTTATTCATGAAATGTTTCTCAGACAGTCAGTTTGACCATTATATGCTGTGGAAAAGGCGAACTGACACTGACATTTTGTTTACTTTCCTCTAGTGTGAACAAAACGTGGTTTGACAAAGTCGTCTGCGGCTTCTCAGTTCCATCGAAGTCTATAGGGAATCGACTTTAAGCCTGTACTTGTTGATCCACAGGTGTTCGCCGTCATGGTCCTGTGTGTAGTGGCCGCCGCCAGCGCCGCTGAGGTGCCCGCCAGTACCAGCACCAGCCAGTGGAACCCCGAGCTGGAGCAGTACCAGCCTAGGGACAGACGTGACACCGGAGTGCAGGGAGTGAGAGGGGTGAACTTCGGCAGCCACAGCTTCAACCCCAGTGTCAACAGAAACAACAAATACCTCAATGCACCCTGTACCAAGTGGGGATCACGCCGCTGTTAATAGACTCATCTCTAGCTAATCTCTTGAAGTCTACTCTGGTTTCCATCCCAGTGTTATCGTCCACTCTTTGGATTGTGTCTATCCATACGTGTTTCATTTTGTGAAATCTTCTGCAGTTACATATCTGTAGTTATGTGTCCATTTCACTTGAATAAAATATTGTCTTTGACATCACTGTGTAAGATTTTTCATTCAGTTCACGTCTCAGCTATCAACAGATTCATCCTTTTTTGTTGAATTCTTATTGAATTATATACTCAAATATTAAGTCACGTGTAAACCCTATCGACACCAATAACACTTACATAAAGAGCCATCGTCAACTTCATGTGAAGGGCTTATTTCAATAGTGGTATAAGTCCATTTTTGTTCATTCTGAGATATAGAGTCCTATAATTAAATGAGCACTGAAAAATCTGAGTAATTTTGGTATCTCAACTGCAGATTTTTCAGCGCTCATTTAACTTTAGTACTCTGTATCTCAGAATGAAAGAAATGGACCTGTACCACTATTGAAATAAGCCCTTCATCTATACATGCAGGAAAAAAATTGCATGCGTCTTATGTACATATCCTACACATGGACACTATGTGTCCACATTCACAAATGTAATACAGAATCAGGGATGCAGAGAGAGAGACAGAGAGGCAAGATATGGCTAAAAGAGTTAGAAACTGAGCAAGAAAACCAATCAACAGAGAGAAAGGCAGAAAATGCGAGGAAGAGAGAGGCGAGAGAGAGATGAGAAGCTAAAACTAACAGAAATGGAGTAGTAGGAATGGAGTTAGCAGAGGCTAGAGAGGGTGAAAAAGCTTTGAGATGGAGATACAGAAGGGCAGAAAGGCATAGAAAGTAAAAAGTGGTAAGACTGAATGGGAGGGACAGTAGGTGAGAAACAGGAAGATGTAAGAAGAGAAGGAAAGAGAAGAAGAGAGCAAAATACAAGGCGAATGTAAAGTAGCAAGCTTTTTTACAGCAGCTTTAACACATTTCAAGCTGGGAGATTGATTACCGAGCAGTACTGCGTTTCACAGAAGGTGATTTTGGTCGCAAAGTTCATTATTATATGGAATTGTAATAAATGAGGAACCTGAGCGGCATCGTTTACTTACAGTCGTCTGGATGCAACTTGCTTCCACTAGAGAGAATGTTTCAGGACCTCTAAAAATTTTTCAGAAGGTTGTACTATGATCATTTATAGTTTTAAATGTTATTAAAAACAACTGGCCGCTATTCAGCACGCCACATTACGTGTCAATCGAATGACAATCCATTTTAAGTGGATCTCTGTTAATATATTTAAAACAATGCCTCATCTTCACGTACATCGAATAAGCTGACAAACGCTTCGTCCATAGATTTAAGACGGAAACACCCTTCTTAATCCTTAGATTTAAAACTGAAACACCCTTATTAATTATGTAGTGTCCTCTAGTAAGCTTCATCGTGTAC
This sequence comes from Schistocerca americana, assembly GCF_021461395.2. Classification (NCBI taxonomy): domain Eukaryota; kingdom Metazoa; phylum Arthropoda; class Insecta; order Orthoptera; family Acrididae; genus Schistocerca; species Schistocerca americana. The sequence goes on along the minus strand of NC_060126.1, from coordinate 489,416,484 downwards.
TGTATTCCGACAGTCTATCTCATGTTATCAACATCATCGTGGGGTTGTATAGTGGCCAAGAACCATATTCATGAAACTGGAGAAATGTAGATGCACCACCCTATATTAACCATATTAAAAGCTCCATTAGGCAGTTAAGTTGTAGTTTCATTCATAGAGTCGGTTTCGACTTAATTACAAATCTTTATTAACTGTCTGTCAACAGACGCATTTGTTGCAATCAGTAACAGTTCAAGAGCATTACAACATCGTTGCAAATTAAATAAAAGTGATCATAGGACCATACAGTATACTCACATACAGCAGTGAGATGCCAAGCCAACAGTGAACTCAGATTAGGTCAGAACGGATACACTGCACTGAAGCTGTGCCACATTTAGATAAACATGGTAATTTTTATCTCCTGTAGTTAATAAAAAATACAGCAATTAGTCCTAATAATAATTGAATGTGTGGACTGAAATAGGTTGGAAATCAACCAATATTTACGGGTTTGTTCTCCCATACTTCTCTCTATTAATAAAACTTTCTATCATTGGCTGCAAGCTACTGCATATTTATGTTTTTGAATAATGAAAACTTCCTATATCTGGGTTTTTATCTACTTAAGGGCTGTCCCTGATATTGATCCCCCAAACCAATTTCCTGATTTCGAAAAGAATTAAAATAGTTATGACAGATTTCATTAAAGAACAGATATAGTAAAGAACAGTACACACAAGAACATCAAAAATTATTCCTGTTACACCTGGAAAAATGTTACGACCTGCACCAACATATGACACCGTATGCCGTTATGGAGTGGAAAGAGTGTAGTGTGTTCAGAAATACTTAGAAATGATGCAGGATGTTACTCCTTAGAGAACAACGATATTCACACATTTACTGCAGTATGAGAGTAACAGAAATATTACATACTTAATAAAAAGACTACAGCTAGAAAAAGCGAGCTACTACCGTACGGTCATGAGATTATCAAACTCGGTGGCTATAATAGAGCTTTCCATTTTTAATACATTATAACACGGAAAGTAATTACCGTACGCGTATCAAACTTGGTGGCATTATTGTCCAGAGTATGGGCTGCATGATTTCCATATAGTCACAGAGCCGCCGTCCAGTTCCAACTACGGCGCCCAGGTGACATCATCAGTCGTCGTGATTCATAGTCTCAAACACTTGACCAGTCGCAGTGCACTTGTTGACGTGTCAACATGAACTTGGACAAAAGGAGCAGGGCATTATTGGTGAAGCTGTATTATCAAAATAACAATAATGCTGCAGCTGCAGTTCGAGAACATCTCTGGCTGAAAGGATTAGGGAAGGGTCCTCTTTCTCCACCTGCTGTGCGGAACGTGACGAAGTTCGAATCAAGTGGAGATATGGGCGTCGCTCCGGGAAGAGGCCGACCACCGGTTGCACCACAGGTGGTTGATGAAATCTCTGTTGCTGTAGCAGACAACGCTGCTCACAATCCCTGATCGTCAGGCACTGCGCGGTCAAGACAGCTGAACATCCCGTGGTCCACTGTACGGAACGTGCCTCGATCCATTCTCAAATGGTACAAGATCCATATCGTACGGCAGCTTGCACCACAGGACGCACAGCAACATGCTGACGTCGATCTCCACTTTCTCGCAAGGACTGAAGTTGACGAGGGCGGGCCGTGGACCATCCTATGGGCAGACAAAGCTCATTTATCTCTTACGGGTGAGGTTAACACACAGAACTGTCGAGTGTCGGGATATTCACCTCCAGTCACTGTGCATGAAGTTCCCCTGCATGGTGAACTTGTCACAGTATGTTGCGGTTTCGCGGCTACTTTCATCATTGCCCGATCTCTTTGAAGATGTTGGCGCCCAAGGACCAAAGACGTGCAGTGTGACTGGCCAACGTTAATGCGATGTACTTCGCCATCATGTCATACCCGCCCTACATGAGAGAGACGCATTGAACTCAACATTTTCCTGGAAGATGAGCCCTACCTCAATTCGCGCGCGAAGTTGACCAACTTCTCCGAAACACAATTGCAAAAGATCGACTATTGAAGAGTGGTATGGAATTTTTAACGAGGTTCCCACACTCAGCCTTTTTTGCAGCACACAGGAAGGTCTTGATGTGTACTCGCATGTTTTTTATCCAGTTACGGGGCGGGGAGGGGGGGGGGGCAGGAGGAACAATTTTGTTCCTCATCCGAATGAAATTGCTGCTAAAGAGCATGGATTAAGGACCAGAGTCTAGATTAGCAGGGTGAATACTGCTCCACAAGGTCGCTTCTGGCTTATTACAGAAATTATTCTGTTCATGGAATTCTAAGGATACATACAAGACATCTACCTTCACAGGTATATCTTTCCTCATCTTAATCCTCTCTCCTCTCCTGTATGTCTCAATGTCACCACTTCTTGTTCATCAACTCCTGTATGACCCTGCTTTCCTCGGCCTCTACGCTAACTTCTAGAAGTCTGAAGGTTCCTTGCAAATGCATCTGAATCAGTTTACCTCCGAATCAATCCTATCTAATAATCATAGTATAAACCAGCTGCAGCTTCTACCCCCACATCTTTTACCTTACCATTTACAACTGTCGAGTTCATCTAACACCTGATCACCGCTTAACGTGGAAGGCTCACTTACTAACCACTCAACGGAAAGCCCACAATAGATGAAACTTCCCTAAACCACTGACTGGTAATATGTGAGGTTTCACTTTTTGTGAAGCCTCCGCACCTGATCCCACCCACCCTCTACTATTCAAGTGTCATGTGGACTTCCGCTCGCTGGCCGCTGTGGCCGAGTGGTTCTAGGCGCTTCAGTCTGGAACCGCGGGACCGCTACGGTCGCAGGTTGGAATCCTGCCTCGGGAATGGATGTATGTGATGTCCTTAGGTTAGTTCGGTTTAAGTAGTTCTACGTTCTAGGGGACTGATGACCTTAGATGTTAAGTCCCATAGTGCTCAGAGCCATTTGAACCAATTCCGCTAGTCCCATTTTTTATCAGTCCCCACAGGTACTCAAATGTCATGTACTCCACCTAGCCTTTCGGACCTGCTTACCTTCAATAATCCGAATCCTTTAGCAGCTTATAAAATTCTGTGCCCTACTTTTCTAGCTTGTATACCTCTGAGTATCCTACGTTACCTGTACACTCGACATTTCCACCTACCAGCATCCCCTTTGCTTATTGCTTCTAGTATTCTGCCACGTCGCTACCACCACATTGCTCCACCGCGACACCTACAGACTTTCCAAATCCTCTCACAATGGAACTGTATTCACCTTCCTTTACCTGACCATGAAGTCCATCATGATACACACCAGCCCTACCAGATCCAGAAGAAACCATAGCTCCTCCCCATGTAAGGGCTGCCACTTTCTCCAATCTCTCCACCCACGAATTAATGCTTTGTCCAGAACCTCATACCTCTTCACTTTTACAAATCTCTCCTCCAGACGTCTTCCTATACAAACACCCATATATGCACCATTCCAACTGCTATATTTCCTATGATACCGTATCCTTGCCAGTCTGCATCCCCTCATCACTTTGCTCATCTATGCATCTATGTAAATCAATTAGCAAATCTGCCCTTTACCTTTTAACTTACACAAATGTCCATCTGTCCGTATTCTGCGAAACATTCATTTTCCATTCATCGAAGTCTGTATTTTGATTGATCAACAGGTCAGTCTGTTATACATTTGAATGTGTGCGATTGACGATCTGTGCTATTGTGTGAAACATTTATTTTTGTCACACATCATCCCAGTTTTACAATGTTTAAAAACCATCTGTATTAACTGACAGTCCTGCCGTCCCCCATATGGGGCGAGGGGATGAAATAACAATAAAGGAAGAAAATCACTGCAAAGTTTGAAGCCCCTTAACTAACAGTGACTGAACCACCAGATGCCACTCTTCTAGATTGGTAGTCTTTTAGCTGAAACCCCACTCTTACCGCATTGTATTGTCACCATCACCACTACACCAATTGCCAGCAGTTTTTTCCAACATCGACAACCAGAGGACAGCTTCTTCTGCCACAACCAGACGTTACTTCCACATCACAACGACCAAGCCATCAGAATGACGTCGCCAGGAACTACTGCCTCAACAAAGATCTACATGACACCACCTGCTACCTGGATAACAACATGGGCAACAACTACATGTCGAATGTTTGCAGGATCTTTAGAACACTCCAGCACAACAAACTACGCGGCTGGCTGCACAAGACGTAGCACCAACACAATCACCACCAGTTACTCTAGCGCCTGCCACATCATCGCCAACAGTGTCGACAGCCTCAGCATCACCAGCAACAGCAGCAGCAACACCATCACCAGGAGCTGCCCCAACACCGCCAGCCATGTCACTAGCTATGGTGCATAAACTGATAATAGCAGATAATCATTTCTTTCCTGCAGTCATTCCACAACCTCCCTTCCACACTCCAAAAGAACTTATCGCTGAAACCAAATACCAGGTTCAAACAAGCTACCTCTTCCATATGATGATGATACGCAGCTCAAAATCATCCCAGAACCGAAAAACCAAGTGTATTCCTCCTCATTTTTGTTCAGCTGATGTGGCCCCAAATTTCTAAGTCTTAGGACACTCCTCACTCACATTTAGCGATATGTACGAGCAATGCAAATCCAGCAAGTCATCCCTAGAAAATAATCTATCACCATTTAAATTAAGGACCCACATTCCCATTCTTTCCTTCTCTGATTTATCCTCTGTTTCGGATAAAATACCAACATAACGACCCTTATTAACCTTCCACCTAAACAACTCCAGCTTCCATACCAACCCCCAACGTTCATAGCTGTGATCAAGAAGGTTAACGTAAAGTACACGCATTAAGAAATCCAAAGTAAACTTGTGTGGCAACTAGGGATCAATATGCACGAGCCACCATGCATTCTAAGTGATAATCTACCTCACTTCCCAGTACGAGTACTCTCAGAATCATGCTACACCGCTGGTTAACTTATGACTCGTGAAGCCTTGATGTACCACAGGAAGTACCCTGTAGAAGCATCTCGATCAGCTAAATAAGCTTATAGATGTCAGGGATGCCTCCAGCATTAAACAACCTGACAGAAAGTTGCAGAAAACCTCCCACCTGTCGTCATTGCAGGTAAAACCACCTTCACAAAGAGTGTCTGAACCTGAACTCCTCACCCATTTGCGACCAACCTCACCACAGCTACTGCAACATAAACTAGTCCAAAACCACACTCCATATACACATGAACTCACTGTCATCATACACTCAATTAGTACAACATTCCATCCTCCACCCACCATCGAAGATATAATCCGTTTCGTAACCTTAACCCTGCAAAACACACATCGTTTGGAAAACTCCATATCATACGGCAAACCCATGCATACCATCTTGCATCTCAATACTTACATAACATATTCCCAAAATCAAGCTCATATCATTTTTGATATTCTATAAATGCTAGTCTAAATCTATTCTTGAAACACTTCCTAGCTTTACTGAAAACGGCGTACAGACATACAACACCATATACTAAAATATTCATTCCCTCCACTCCAATAAACATCTTCTGATCCATACCCTCGCACAAACAATGCGAAATCAATGTACACTCCTGGAAATTGAAATAAGAACACCGTGAATTCATTGTCCCAGGAAGGGGAAACTTTATTGACACATTCCTGGGGTCAGATACATCACATGATCACACTGACAGAACCACAGGCACATAGACACAGGCAACAGAGCATGCACAATGTCGGCACTAGTACAGTGTATATCCACCTTTCGCAGCAATGCAGGCTGCTATTCTCCCATGGAGACGATCGTAGAGATGCTGGATGTAGTCCTGTGGAACGGCTTGCCATGCCATTTCCACCTGGCGCCTCAGCTGGACCAGCGTTCGTGCTGGACGTGCAGACCGCGTGAGACGACGCTTCATCCAGTCCCAAACATGCTCAATGGGGGACAGATCCGGAGATCTTGCTGGCCAGGGTAGTTGACTTACACCTTCTAGAGCACGTTGGGTGGCACGGATACATGCGGACGCGCATTGTCCTGTTGGAACAGCAAGTTCCCTTGCCGGTCTAGGAATAGTAGAATGATGGGTTCGATGACGGTTTGGATGTACCGTGCACTATTCAGTCTCCCCTCGACGATCACCAGTGGTGTACGGCCAGTGTAGGAGATCGCTCCCCACACCATGATGCCGGGTGTTGGCCCTGTGTGCCTCGGTCGTATGCAGTCCTGATTGTGGCGCTCACCTGCACGGTGCCAAACACGCATACGACCATCATTGGCACCAAGGCAGAAGCGACTCTCAACGCTGAAGACGACACGTCTCCATTCGTCCCTCCATCCACGCCTGTCGCGACACCACTGGAGGCGGGCTGCACGATGTTGGGGCGTGAGCGGAAGACGGCCTAACGGTGTGCGGGACCGTAGCCCAGCTTCATGGAGACGGTTGCGAATGGTCCTCGCCGATACCCCAGGAGCAACAGTGTCCCTAATTTGCTGGGAAGTGGCGGTGCGGTCCCCTACGGCACTGCGTAGGATCCTACGGTCTTGGCGTGCATCCGTGCGTCGCTGCGGTCCGGTCCCAGGTCGACGGGCACGTGCACCTACCGCCGACCACAGGCGACAACATCGATGTACTGTGGAGACCTCACGCCCCACGTGTTGAGCAATTCGGCGGTACGTCCACCCGGCCTCCCGCATGCCCACTATACGTCCTCGATCAAAGTCCGTCAACTGCACATACGGTTCACGTCCACGCTGTCGCGGCATGCTACCAGTGTTAAAGACTGCGATGGAGCTCCGTATGCCACGGCAAACTGGCTGACACTGACGGCGGCGGTGCACAAATGCTGCGCAGCTAGCGCCATTCGACGGCCAACACCGCGGTTCCTGGTGTGTCCGCTGTGCCGTGCGTGTGATCATTGCTTGTACAGCCCTCTCGCAGTGTCCGGAGCAAGTATGGTGGGTCTGACACACCGGTGTCAATGAGTTCTTTTTTCCATTTCCAGGAGTGTATTTTCTTCAAAACGACCGTTTCCTCTTTCTTATATATGTCTCTGACAGCATAAATCACAATGGTAACCTCATTCTATTGCCTGTGGCGAAGCATCCATTGATCATATCAACAACTGTCCCTAAATGATCAAACTGAGCAGCTCATCCTCACCATATTTCTTCCGTAATTCAGATTAACTCTGGCTACTGTTTACACCGCTCTAATCTTTCCATTCCTCACTATTTCCTAACACATTAAGACTGAACCTTTACCACACACATAATCGCAGCCAACCTAAATCTTCACTTTCAGAAGTCTGCTGAAAAATTGTGGTGGTGTCAGTTTACCAACATTCTCAATGGACATGATATTGATATGCCTATCTACAGCCATCCTGACAACGATACTACTCCTGATGCCTTTATTGTCACCCCTAACATATTGACGTGCACCAGAAAAGAAGTCCTAGATGCAGCTAGAAGTTAGCACTATCTGTCTCTTCCAGATCTCAAACTATGTACCAAACCCAATCCAACCTTTCCCTAATCATACACGCCAACTAATCTAGGATTATTTCTATGCAGAATGAAATAAATGTCATTTCCAAATTTTCTAATTGAACGCCATGAGCCCAACGTTCAAATTGTTGACGACATCCGAAGTGAGGCTGACTTCCTACAACACGCCAACTCAAATGCATTTTGCAGTCATATCCAACTCTGAACACTCTATTGCGACAATCTTACTCTCCCTCCATATCCTCTTGCCATGAGCCAGTAATTCGGACATGCATACAGAAAAGTCCTTTCTACTCACGACCCTGATATGCTGATATGCCACTGATAGCTCCACGAACACGTTTTAGTCACTGGCAATCCCACCGACGTTGGGACTGACACACTACATACGCTAAATTAAACGAAACACCTGTGTTGTTGTGGTCTTCAGTCCCGAGACTGGCTTGATGCAGCTCTCCACGCTACTCTATCCTGTGCAAGCTTCTTCATCTCCCAGTACCTGCTGCAACCTACATCCTTCTGAATCTGCTTAGTGTATTCGTCTCTTGGTCACCCTCTACGATATTTACCCTCCACGCTGCCCTCCAATACTAAACTGGTGATCCCTTGATGCCTCAGAACATGTCCTACCAACCGATCCCTTTTTATAATCAAGTTGTGCCACAAACTTCTCTTCTCCCCAATCCTATTCAACACTTCCTCATTAGTTATGTGATCTACCCATATAATCTTCAGTAGCACCACATTTCGATAGATTCTATTCTCTTCTTGTCCAAAATATTTATAGTCCATGTTTCACTTCCATACATGGCTACACTCCTTACAAATACTTTCAGAAACGACTTCCTGACACTTAAATCTATACTCGATGTTAACAAATTTCTCTTCTTCAGAAATGCCTTCCTTTGCATTGCCAGTCTACATTTTATATCCTCTCCACCATCATCAGTTATTTTGCTCCCCAAATAGCAAAACTCCTTTACTACTTTAAGTGTATCATTTCCTAATCTAATTCCCTGAGCATCACCTGACTTAATTCGAATACATTCAATTATCCTCGTTTTGCTTTTGTTGATGTTCATCTTATATCCTCCTTTCAAGACACTATCCATTCTGTTCAACTGCTCTTCCAAGTCCTTTGCTGTCTCTGACAGAATTACAATGTCATCAGCGAATTTCACAGTTTTTATTTCTTCTCCATGGATTTTAATACCTACTCCGAATTTTTCTTTTCTTTCCTTCACCTATAAACTCTAAAAATTATTTGGATAGCATTCCACAAACTCTCTCATCCCACATAGCAACAGATCATTTTCAGACATCATCATCACAGCCAACCATTTTGTATCCTTTCTGGAAGGCTCATTTACCATTCCACATGAACCCAACTTTGATTTCTCCCTATGTGTATGAGCGTACAAACACCTCTCACTCCATACTTCCGTTACTTATACAACATTCCATGAACAGGACGCCAATAACAGCTGACAGCATTACACAAACACTAACTAAAGAGCGAAATAATCCTCTTCATCACGATACAGTCACCTACTGCCACCTCAAGGACTGTCGCAGAGCTTATCACAAAACCCTTCCATCTTTTACAACAACATCCTCTACACAGGTGCTTACCCAGAGCAAATGAAAACGTCCAAAGTTCTTCTCTTCCCTAGACTTAATAAACCATCCTCGCAGACCTCAGACTATCGATCTTTCAGCCTAATGCCAATTTTCAGCAAAATCTTTAAAACCTTTCTTACTCAACAAATCCGTCAGCACCTTACAATACACCTATCCATTCCCAACACCCATTGTCGCTTTGATCTCAAGTATTCCACGGCCGATCAATTTCTTTACCTTACCTATCCAATGCCCCATCAGCTGTATAAACGGAAGTTCGTCATGTTTGTCTCCCTTGATCTCCAAAAACCCTTCCACAACTTGTGGCATTCTGGACTGATGTTCAGACTACAAATCCATGCACTCCTAATATAACTATATCTGCCTTATAGTACTCTTCCTTCATCATCTCCCTACATATGTCACCATCAATCACGCCTGCTCCTTCATATATCACCCCTCTCTAGCTGTGTCTCGAGGTTCTCTCCGTTCACCCCTCCTTTACATCCTGTGTGATGCCGACATTCTCAACCTACCTCCTACCATATGCTGACGGCACCAGCTTCCTAGCGATCCACCATACCCTTCAACTCACCCATGCCTCCCTGCAACGTCACCTGAACTTCCTGGTCGAGTGATGTAATACGTGGAAACTTCAGGTAACTCCATAGAGATGCTAGACAACTATCTTTGGTCTCATTACTTGGTGTTTCCGTCGTCCAGATTTCCATCCTGTAGCTACAACAAATCCATGCCTCTGTCTAGCTCTGTAAAGTATTTAGGACTAATTCTTGCACAAAACTAACATGGAACTCAGAAACCGCTTCATCTTCTGCATCAGTATCACCTCCCCAACTCGCATCTTGTGTCACTCATCCCCTTCCAACACTTTCCTCTATTCTTAGAACACCTTCGTGTCTGGTGCATTAATCGCAAAACCTACATCAATTTCTTACGCATTAATAACTAATCCAGGTACAATGTATCGCCATTACTGCCACATTCAACATTCCATGCACTTTCATGCCTTGCCCGTCCTCTTCTGCTGGAATTTCAGCTAAGCACCACTCCTTAAAAATGCAATCCGTACGGAGATCTACCCCTCTTTCCAATGCTAATCTCAACGCTTCCCCTCACCCACGATTAACATTTTCTCCCTCACATTTATGTACCTTGCCTACTTTTAGTTCTATTTGCTGGCGTCATAGTCATATTCATCACTGAAACCTCATCTAGACAATTAATTTCACATATCACTATCATCACCATTACATTATGGCGCCACATTCGCAAGTGGTGATATTTTAACTGTAATATAAAATCGAAGTACAAGTCTTCAAAACTGTCACTATTTTTCATATGTGTGTCTTTTAAATCATTTATTGTCAGTTTTATCTAACAATCGTAAATCTCGTTCATAATGTGCTTTTTTTTCTTTTTTTACAAAATCGTTTGCTATTTTCATCTTTTATGTATTCTAGTCATCTTGTAAACATATGTAACGTTTGGTTGAAAAACTGGTTTTTATCCGTTGCTAGCCGGCGCCCTTTGTTGGGAACTGAGCTAACAATAAACAAACAAATTAATGTAAAACACTTCAGAACAAAGTAAAGTAGGGATTAAACAATCTTTTGGCCTCGAAGACAATTTTATTCTAGGCTGTAACCTTTTCTTAAACACTAAATTAAAAGACCGTCGGGTTTGATTGACGCATTCACTACAATCAGTCCTCAAGACGCCTCAGCCATATTTGTCATGTGCAGATCTAAACCTTTGTTTCGCAGAACGTTTTAGGGTTCTGTTAATTTGAAAATCATATTTGCCATTAGATTTTCGGGAACATTTCTCGGTTTGCTGAGACGTATGGCCGGTTAATTTTTGTGGAATTGTTTTCATTCTCTTTTTGTTAGTACTGTTACCTGTATGACTGTGTCTTTGCCTGCTGTTTGTTTTCTGTTTCTTTAGCCTGTTGTACGGGAGCACAACATCGTTTTCCGTATTTCCATACGATAACCTGGATTTGATGGAGAGACTCCACGACATTATGTTGCCTGATAGAACCACATTCACCAGCAAACTCACAAGAGTATACGAACATGGTGACAGTTTAGAAGGTGTTTAGAGGAATTCGCTATATTTCATATGGAGACGAATGTGCGCTTGCTCGCAGACGTTTCTGAGAAACTCTGGAGCTCTAGCTCTTGCTTGATGTTTGCCCATGTTGTTTTATTTCCTTACACAATATTTACTACGTGGTAACTAGAGCTGCGACTGCAGTACTGTGCGGCATACACCTGTTCATCTATGACGCTCGCAAATAATAGGATAATTCTAATCTTCTGAAGAATGGAACCATGTCCCTGAAATCGATCAAGAAATAATATATCTTCCGTGCATTGTTTTGATGACTTCTTCAAAAAATAGCCCTATAGCTGCTGAGGATGGATAAAGTACTGAATGTTGTAAGAAATACTGTTCGTGTGATTACAAGAATCACCGCTATAATAGCTCCTTAGCTACGCAGTGGAATTGTGCACAGAGAGCTTTGGACCACATTATTTTATCTACTTCGCCTCTGGCAAATAGTGAACAATCCTGCATTTTTAGTTTTGTAGTCATTGCAACTGCATTTATCAAAAGTAGCTTACGTATTTACTTAGAGCTCAGTTCGAGAGGATTCCGTGGTTTAGTGTCCCAAAGGCCTTGTAAGCACACATCGTTATTGGAACCAACCTGATCAACTTCAACTATTGGATCTCCGGCGCCGATGAACTACTGGTCGGTCCACAAGGTGCTGTTGTACATACAAAAATGGTAGCAATGAAAATAAATTTAAAAGCTGAAACGAAAATTCTGTCTCAACGTTCTTTGTGGTGACGACCGTGCCAGAAGGGTGTACCTGAGCACCCGTGTGCCATTGGGTGGCTGTGAGATATATCTGGTGTAAGAATTGTGGATTAATAGTCAGCTGCACGATACGTATTGTGAAGACCCCGAGATTACTGATCTCAACAGTACAACTATTACAAATTGTTATTCAAACTGATGCGAAAGATGCAACACTTTGTTGGGTATTAAAAATGATATACCTGAAGGCGGCATGCAACATACATTAAACAGGCATTCACTGACCTACAAGCTTGGATTTGCAAAAGATTATTTCAGCGAAAAAGGTAGACGTGATGTAATCTACATTCTCTTGTAAGGAAGGATGACTTAGTGGGTTTCATTATCAGAATCCGTATTTGATGGTTCTTTGTTTGTCAGAAGATCGCATTTTTCCTCGCATAACAAGCAGAAACGTTTAGCATCACGTGCCAGAATTCAACAGGGACTGGAATGTTGCTCTATCTCGATTGAAATTTATCGTTCTGCGATATGGATTCTCACATTAATCAGGAACCACAACTGGTACACAAATACGGATTCGATGGCTAGAAGAGGTCCTCACTAAGCGTGTTATAGCAACTAAATGGCCCCATACTGCTGTCGCAGAGAGGACAGGTACTGTTCGCTGGGTTGTGTAGTCCCCTTACGTAGCATCAATGGGGATAACGGCCAGTTTGCGGCAAGACAGTGTCCAAAGGTACAAACCGACGAAGGGTGGAGCACGACGGATTGTTGGCACAGTAATACATTGCTGTACCTTGCCTCAGCAAAGCAGCAGAAAAATGTGGGCCGGCAGTGTGAGTGGTGGCTGAACGTTCTGCCTAGTCACATCTCATCCGTGTAAGAAAGAAATGGTGGGATGAATTAGCTTGTTCTTAGCATTACACTCATCAGCTGGACTTGTAATTTTAAACGAAGGAGGTGACAGTGACTGCAGTGGCAGTACTAGCTGCCTGTGCTTTTATGTTCTGATTGGATTCCCTACATGTTCTGCTAATGATACGTAGACGCCGACAGGAAGCTATCCTGTGGACTCTCAGTCTAACCTCTTCCCGTATTTGGCCTGCACAATTCGAAATTTAAGTCCATTTTGCTCTTTCCCGAAACCCTCAGACCTAAGTAAACGCCCAGTTCACTCCAAACATCCCCGGCTTACTATGTAATGGACCCCGACCTACTCAGCGTTACCTGACACTCCATCACCCAATGGCGTACATCAAGAACTCTGCAGCCCAAACGGTAGCCAAACTGCACTATGTGATCAAAAGTATCCGGACGCCCCCCAAAACATACGTTTCTTATATTAAGGTGAATTGTGCTGCCCCCTACTTCCTCCATGTCAGCGACCTCAGTAGACATCTTGAGGGAGCAGAATGGGGAGCACTGCAGAACTCATGGACTTTGAAAGTGGTCAGGTGAGTGGGTGTCACTTGTGTCATACGTCTGTACGCGAGACTTTCACACTCCTAAACATCCCTACGTCCACTGTTTCCGATGTGATAGTGAAGTGAAAACGTGAAGGGACACGTACAGCACAAAAGCGTATAGGCCGCATTCGTCTGTTGACTGGCAGAGACCGCCGACAGTTGAAGAGGGTCGTAATGTGTAATAGGCAGACATCTATCCAGACCATCACGCAGGAATTCCAAACTGCATCAGTGTCTACTGTAAGTACTATGAAAATTAGACGGGATGTGTGGAAACTTGGATTTCATGGTCTAGTGGCTGCTCATAAGCTACACATCACGCTGGTAAATGCCAAACGTAGTCTAAGGAGCGTAAACACTGAACGATTGAACAGTGGAAATACGTTGTCTGGAGTGACGAATCACGGTACATATGGTTCTGAGCACTATGGGACTTAACAGCTGTGGTCATCAGTTCCCTAATCACGGTACACAACGTGGTGCTCCGAAGGCAGGGTGTGATTATGCGAATCCCCGGTGAACGTCATCTGCCAGCGTGTGTAGTGCCAACAGTGACATTCAGAGGCGGAGGTGTTATGGTGTGGTCGTGTTTTTCATGGAGGGGTCTTTCACCCTATGTTATTTTGCGTGACACTATCACAGCACAGGCCTACATTAATGTTTAAAGCACCTTCTGGCTTCCCACTGTTGAAGAGCAATCCGGGGATGGCGATTGCATCTTTCAACGCGATCGAGAACCTGTTCTTGGTGCACGGCCTCTGGTGGAGTGGCTACACGACACTAACATCCCTGTAATGGACTGGCCTGCACAGAGTCCTGATCTGAATCCTACAGAACACTGTTGGGATGTTTTGGAACGCCGACTTAGTGCCGGGCCTCACCGACCGACATTGATACCTCTCCTCAGTGCAACACTCCGTGAAAAATGGGCTGGCATTCCCTAAAAAACCTTCCAGCACGTGGTTGAACGTATGCCTGCGAGAGTGAAAGCTGTCGTCAAGGCTAAGGGTGGGCCAACACCATATTGAATTCCAGCATTACCGTTGGAGGGCGCCACGAATTTGTAAGTCATTTTCAGCCGGGTGTCCGGATGCTTTTGATTACATAGTGTATCTCAGCCTCCGCGTCAGACTCTCCGCTTGGCTCTATACGAAAAGTTCGCAGTGAATCCTTACGTTGATGCTAGAGATGGTGAATTGCGCCTTCATCTTGCAAGCAAGACTGGTAGCTCAGGTAGCAACGCAGAACTACAGAAAAACTCTTCTGAAACTAAGGGACACACATCATTAGAATTGAATTGTGCCACCATCTGCATCCGGCTGCACGATGTGCTCTTCACGGAATCCGGAAGAATCCCGCCAGGATACACAAAAAACACACACTGGACTTCATCCCCTCCTTGACATGATACACTGCATTTTTTTCTTCATGCTGCGTTTGAAATACTAGGGTCCACCATCTAATAAGTTCTGTGTGGGCTGGAACCAAAGGGACCCACTGTGCAGCTCTCATATAGTGCTGGTAAGACTGTAGGTACCGTTTCCCATGCAGCACCGGGTGGAAGTGTGTCCTTATGGAGATCTCCCGTCCTCTGTCTTTGTCTAAAAAGCAGCTGTATTATGCTTACAACACTCTTATCCATCACATTGCAAATAGGAAATTATAAATCAAATATACTGATTTAAGAATAGCGGTAAAATAGGACAGATTGAATAGTAGAGGTCCCTTCACTTGCACTGCCCATGGAGGAGGTCACGGAATGCACCCACGAGCCCGACGCTCCTGTGCAGTGCCTCCCAAGGCTACTCACTAAGGTACGTTGATATTGCTAGTCTAATTAGTTCCTGGTACATTAACCGTTCAAACTAAGTTATGCGTTCTACATGTTGATCGTATACTATGTGATAAGGGATTACTATTGATATATGTTGTGTATGCATGGAATGAGTCTTTTAATATGTTTTATCGTGAATTGACTCTTATTCTAACATAAAGCATGTGTTAAAAATCTGTGTTATTACAGTAGCAGAATTATTGTGGCTTCCACGGTTATATGATAACATGCGTATCTCTAATTTGGTCAGTGTAAGATATTCCTTTATTGTGGTATCTACATGTTCTTCTTCGTATCTTATGTCTTCTATGTCGGTGTTGGAGGAGACTATAGTACTCGATTCCCCATCTGAACTAACCCAGCCTTTCCTCTGACGTCTGCTACGATGCCTGTAAAGAAACATTTGTTTATAAATGGTCTGTTCTGTTTTGGTGATGTGGCTCTTTACTCCTTTTAGTTTTCTACATTTATGTGAGTCCCTGGTGTGTGTAGTAGCGTTTCTGTTATGAGTCCTGTTACGTATGTGAGAACCACTTACGGTACTGCGTTATGTGTTCATGCAATCCATGTTCACCACACTGGCTGCGACTTCCACAGAAAGTGAGAAGTACTGTATGTGTCTTAGATTTGGTCGATCACCAATCACGAAATGAACAGTGCCATACTAGGAAATGGCATGAAGCATCTGTTCTACGTTCGGGGAAAATGTGTACACCCTACGGGCTTTGTCACTTTGCTCCCATTCCAGCTGCCAGACATTCAGTTGCCAGATGTTCAGTTTTCGTATTCATGATTTTATCATGTATTCCCTCGTAAACCAGTAGCACGCTGCTATCTAGCTGATCGTTATGCCAACCGAGAAGTTATCCATCATCACACGAAGCACCTCTGTTGAGGTAGTGCGGATCCGCCCCCCTCCACCCTGACATCATCAGCAGTACATTTCTTTGTTGACGCCTCGCTGCTGCCCTGTTGCTCACGACTGCAAGCCTATGTGCCAATATACTTGCTGTGTAGTTTACCAACGATTCATATAGAGTTTAATGGTACATTCTGACATGTGTGATATATACTGTGTACTGTAACTTCTATATGTGTGCTACTTTGTGGAGCATCTTCTCTGCTTTTCTGGTTTCTATGCGCATTTATTGGATTAAAATGTGTTTTTCACCAATGTATATTTCATAGATAGGTGTCTTGCAACGAGCGTTAAGAAATATGTATGCTTTCTAGTGAGCTGTGATTGTTCGTGTTGCACAAATATTGTATAGTGTTTAGGATACCATTGGCTTTGATCTCTAGTGACTATCAGTTGTCTGCATAAACCACCACTAAGAGTCACCGGCGTACCACGAACACAACAGCGCGTGAGTCGTCGTATGTGAGATGCAACAAGGACTCGACTGAGATGTCCCAAAAGGGGGATCGACAAATCGAGCTTTGGAGCATTCCTCTGCAATCTTTTTGACTGCTTTCCGGTTTTCCGTTTGCCACTCTGTGACTCTGTTTGTGTAAGTATGTTGGATGCCGTTGTAGAGAGATGCAGGTACCTGAAGCTCACGGATTCGAGCAAATTTGACAGCCTTTTCGTAAAGGGGCCTAATTACATGACTAACATTTGAGGTCCCACCCCCTGTAAATGGCACTGAGCGAGATGGCGCAATGGTTAGCACGCGGGACTCGCATTTGGCAGGAAGATAGGTCAAATCCGCGTCGAGCCATCCAGATATAAGTTTTCCGTCATTTCTCTAAATCGCTCCAGGCAAATGACACCATCATTCCTTTGAAAGGGCACGGACGATTCCTTTCCCACTCCTGAAACAGTTCAGGCTTCTGCTCTGTCTCTAATAATCTTTTAGACAGGTCGTTGAAGATTAATCTTCAGTCTTTTCTTCATTGCACTACTCTTTTGATGACCAGGTATTGCAATCCGAGAGACCACCTGAGAAAGTGAAAGCGACTGCATCTAGCTCAACACGTTTATCAAACATAGGCAACGCCTGAAATTTTTTGGCAGACAAAGCGGAGAAGCCTTTCAATCATCCTCCCCCCCCCCCCCCCCCCCCGCCCCTCACCCAGAAAGTCTTTCGTTTCCTGCCACAACTCCCATGATCTCCCACTTGACCACAGGCGAGGAATCAGCGTCAGTGCGTTATTAACCGAGACAACCACAGTAGTGGACGGATCAGGGGGTAAGTGGGATATTCTGGACATCATTTGTAGACTCGAGTCAAACCCTTCACAGTGATACCCAACGGAAACCGCCTCAAGCTGCGCGACCAAAATCAGCACCGTCTGGCCCTGTGAATGAAAAATCACGAAATCAGCCTGCATCCGAACGAAGAAATCACAGTCCCTATTCATTTTAAAGAAAGGATGAAGGATACACTAGGAATTATGAAACTGCTAGTTACTGCCTAGTAAACACCCAAAAACGCAAGAAGTTTACCAATTAAATTACTTAACGCACAGCTAAATGAAAATGAACGGCTCCTCGCTGAAGGACGTACAAATAATTCACAAACGAGCATTGTTCTCTCCTGCGGTACTGCGGGAGCCCTCTACTGACTCAGGCTGTTCAACCAAACCGACTGAATCGATTTTTTCCAGTCTGTTGTGTCTATCATTAGTACTGGTAACAACACATTGAGCTCCTTATTTGAAATCCAGTCGGCGCTTCATTTTTCTAGTGAATCCACTTCTGCTGCAAGTCTGTTAATCGCTGAGATCTCCGTTGTGAAAACTCATCTTATTGATGTCAGAACGATCGCCTTTGCGCAATAAAATCACAGGAAAACGCCGTTAGAAACAGCAAGAAATTTTTGTATGACAGTATTCCATCCAAAATCAAACTGAAAACCGCCATCCCGCTTGATAGAGGGCACAGATACCGTATTTAGAGATCCGTTGATAACGGAGTTACAGAAGTTTGAAGCCAGCGCCACAATTTCCTTTCGATTGCATTTCCCTGAATGACCAATTGAAATGGTGTTCTGCGATATTTGATTAACTAATTTGGAGGAGGCGAGTATGCCACTTGTGTACCCCAATGTGGTCCTGAACAGGACGCGACTTTTGCCCTTTAACGTATTTGCCGCACTAACACAATCTCTTATATACACCAGTCTTGCGCAACGCTGTCTTTGGCCAATCACAGAATCGGCTAGATTTCTAATTGAGGAGAATGACAACACACACTTGGTGAACATCTAGCGATACTCCACAATGTAAGGCGTCAGGAGTTATCGACAGTGGCTACTGTGTATGAACTGTTTGTATATACCGTGTAATGGTCATAGTCGGCATAGTTTCGCATACCTAGGTTTTAAACTGCCTTCCACAGCGCCATCAAAACGACGTGCTGTGTATCAGTCAAAATGTCGCCGTGTGTCATAGACATTATAAGGCTATATTCCCATAAGTTGGTTGAACACTTCGTGTGCCAGAAGAAAAATAAGTTCCACAGTCAATTCTCGTATGTTAGGCTTTCGTCTCGTTATAATAACTACTGGAACTCTCAAACGTAGGAAAACTGGTAAGGCTTCCGTGGCCAATTGTCGAAAAATTGCCTGTTGGCTTCTGTCTTGGGTTCTTCGCACCGAATTGCCGGATGATTTTTCTGACGTTTCGCCAGTACGAGTGGATGGATTTCTCAAAACTTCACCCTCCATCGCCTGTGGCGGCCTTGAGCTCGCAGCAGCAGATTTCATGTCCCTGGTGCGCCAAAACCGGAGTCCTTTTCCATGGTCTTTACCGCTGCGTTCTCCGTTTGCTATCTGCAACGGTCGTTCGCTGCAGCACGCAATCCAGGACTCGTTCACCTTGACGATTTCCTCTTTCTTGTAGAAGCTTGGGTCAAGTTCGTGGATTTCTATAGCTTCCTGAACAAGCAGATGTTACAGCTCTTTCCACATCAAGAACTTTCGTGTCGGCGAATTTTATAATGTGCCCTTCTCCGTAATGGCCGATTTCTCCATCTGTCCCACCCCACAATAGCGCCTATGTTCGGTGATCTTGGTGTTGATTGATCTTCCAGTCATTCCACCACAGACGTAACCACACGTGTGTCATATGCGGTACATTCCCAACTTTGCAACAGCGTCCTTTTTCTCGACCTGAGACACCCTTTGACTTTCTTTGTCGTTTTATGGAGGGTTCCTATGTGGTGTCTGCGTAATATACAGCGCATTCTTGTCGTCACCATGGGGATGTACAGCAGAAAGGCCATATTAGACGTCTCTTGTTCTTCCGACGTGTTACCTCGCCGAGTGTTTGATTCTATGACTCTTCTTAAGTAACTGATGGAGTACCCGCTGACACTGTGAATCCTTTCCAGTTGTTGTGTCTCATGTCTGAGGTGCTGCGGCTCACATACTCGTCTTGTGCTCGTTAGTAGCGTATTAATCATCTTCTTTCCTGGCACGGGTGAATATTTGACATTTGGTGTGTGAGAGTTTTCGATACTCGCTACATTTCTGGTTTTCGCTATTACTCGTAACCAGCACAGCTAGAAAGGATCACTATTGTCCGTTTTCTACCTCATAGTTAATTTTGTGGTGGCACAAAGGCTGTTCCTCAACATGGCTCCATAAAACGAAGGTACTATCGGCGTATCTGCACAACACCTTACGTTTAAAGGAACCAAGTCCAGCGCCTGTGCTTCGAAATTTTCCACGAAGAAGTTGGCCACCACTGCACTAAACGGACAACCCACACCAACGACTTCCTATTGTTCGTAGAGGTTGCTATTCCACATGAAATAACCCTTAGTGAGATATGCACGATTTATTGCCGGGAAATGGAACTGATATAATCCAGAGAATCATTGAGCGGCACTTTGGTAAGCAACGAAACAACATCAAAGCTGACCAGAAAGTCTTTTGGGCAGTCTTCAGGAATCTCACACATAGCAACAGACAGGAAGAGGAAGTATCCATAGTATGATATGGCCATTTATTTTAAAACAACGTCACAAGCTAAATCAGCTACGTTTCAAGTGATCTACAATACAGTGTAATTAAAACAATTTTACAAGTGAAAGAAGAATATATAGTTGAAATATTACAAAGTAATATCTACCCCTACGGTAACAAGTACAAATGAATCCAGGACTTAGAATTACAACAGAGGAATACAGTCGGCTAAAACGAGAGTTTTAAGCAAAGTCATTGAAATCAATGGGACAAGAAGTACTTAACAATTTTGACAGAGGAAAATTTCGTGTAAGGCTATAATGTGTGAATGGAAAAGTAGAGTATATATAAGTTGAACACAACATTACTAGAGAATGCGAGAAGGGAGTATAATTGAAGAAGTAATTCTTTCTAAACTAAAAGGAAAAAGAGATTTAGGATGGCCGAGAAAGACATGGCTTTAGAGGAAATGAAGTACAAACGTACAATTCTTACTGTACACATATCCTAACTTCGTTACAGATTTAAAATGCATTCTGTAACTGCGCTAATTTTCATTACCATCTGATATCCGCTTTTTGACGTCACTCTTGACCGTCACTTCACACGCCATACTTGTAGCGCTGCGCCAGCGCAACATGTGGCGTTCTTAAGTCATGCTTCTCAGAATTGGGTGCTAGCTACGAGAGCCTTTGTGCGAAAACAACAAAACGAGTTCTGCACCGTAAAACTGGAGGATGGGAGGCAAACCACATCGTGATAGCGACTTGTCGCTCCCACCTTCGTCCTCCGTGATTCTTCGTTTGGGCGACAAAAAAGCACTCCGAGGCCAGCATCAACAGCTGAATACATATAAAAGAACAGATGCCATGAGAGGAAGACACACACGGCCCTCGCCGTCGTACATCCTCATCCAGCCAACATGAACGCCGTAAGTATGCGACAGATTGCGGATGCTACCGCTCAGCATAGGGAACCACTCTGGTTTTGTCTAGATAGTACCTCATATGGCACATCCTTTTTTTCATGAGAACTTAGAAACGCGTAACTGTTACGTGTACTCTAATGCCAAATTTCAAAAGAGCTATTACCATTTTTTTGTCAAGTGTATCATGTCTTAATACATACCGTATTCGAGTCTGTCCAAATGCTCCCTTTCGTCGTTTAGAAGCCTTTTGACACCTGTACGTACACTGCACTCTAGAAATAATTCCTCGCCTGCATATACCACATTTCGTCACAAAATATATTGTGAGAATTAAACACATTATCACAACATTTCCAAATGGCCTGTTCTACACTCTGATGTAAACTAAACCGACCTTTCAGGATCCTAGCACGACCTCCTAGAAAACGTGAGAAC
This sequence comes from Schistocerca americana, assembly GCF_021461395.2. NCBI lineage: Eukaryota > Metazoa > Arthropoda > Insecta > Orthoptera > Acrididae > Schistocerca > Schistocerca americana. Next base: position 489,394,891 of record NC_060126.1, on the reverse strand, counting down.
TCTATTTGTCTAGCCAACAACTGATTATCTGTGTTGGTTTCATATCATATCGGTTCGTCTATATCTACATCATCTACAGCTACATCATACTCCGTATGCCACCTAATGGTGTGTGGCGGAGGGTACTTTCGGTACCACTCCCTGATCCCTCGAACCCTGTTCCATTCGCAAACAGTGAGTGGGAAGAATGATTGTCGGTAAGCCTCAGTATTGTCTCTAATTTCTCGAATTTTCTCCTGGTCAATACGAGAGATGTACCGGGTGATCAAAAAGTCAGTATACATTTGAAAACTTAATAAACCACGGAATAATGTAGATAGAGAGGTAAAAATTGACACCCATGCTTGGAATGACATGGGGTTTTATTAGAACAAAAAAAAACAAAGTTCACAAAATGTCCGACAGATGGCGCTGGACGGCAAAACTGGTACCGTGACGGGTGAGAGATACGCCGATATGTTACAGAATCAAATCATCCACAGCCTGGCTGATAAACAACTGCTGGAACGTACGATGTTTATGCAGGATGGCGCTCCACCCCATATTGCTAGACGCGTGAAAGATCTCTTGCGCACGTCGTTTCGTGATGATCGTGTGCTCAGGCACCACTTTCGTCATGCTTGGCCTCCCAGGTCTCCAGACCTCAGTCTGTGCAATTATTGGCTTTGGGGTTACCTGAAGTCGCAGGTGTATCGTGATCGACCGACATCTCTAGGGATGCTGAAAGACAACATCCGACGCCAATGCCTCACCGTAACTCCGGACATGCTTTATATTGCTTTTCACAGCATTATTCCTCGACTATAGCTATTGTTGAGGAATGATGGTGGACATATTGAGCATATCCTATAAAGAACATCATCTTTGCTTTGTCTTACTTTGTTATGCTAATTATTGCTATTCTGATCATATGAAGCGCCATCTGTCGGACATTTTTTTAACTTTTGTTTTTTTTCGGTTCTAATAAAACCCGTGTCATTCCAAGCATGTGTGTCAATTTGTACTTCTCTATCTACATTATTCCGTGATTTATTCAGTTTTCAAATTTATACTGACTTTCTGATCACCCGGTACATTGGGGGAAGAAATGTGTTGTCTGACTTCTCCTGAAAATGCTGTCCCCTAATTTCAATAGCAAATTTCTCCGTGATACACAACACCTCTCTTGTAACGTCTGCTAGTGGAGATTGTTTAGCATATCAGTAACGCTCGCTCGCCAGCTAAACGATCCCTTGACGAAATGCGCCGCTCTTCGTTCGATCTTCTCTGTCTCCTCTATCAGTCCTCCCTGATACGGATCCCAGATAGATGAACAATACTCAAGAATGGGACAGACAAGCGCCTTATAAGCCACTTCTTTCGTGGAAGAGTTGCATGTCCTTAAGATTCTTCGGATGCATCTGAGTCTGGTGTCTCTTTTTCCCACTATCTGTTTGATTCCTCTGAAGGTCGCTCTGGATTGTTACGCCTAGATAATTTAGGGCAGGCGCTGTCTCCAGCTGTTTGTCATCAATAGTGTAGCTGAACAGTAGTGGATTTCTTTCTCTATGTGTGCGCAATATGTTATATTTATTTAAGTTCATGGTCAACTGCCAGAGTCTGCACCATTCATCTATTCTCTGCAGGCCGTCCTGAAAATTCTTACTATCTTCTGGCGTTGCTACTTTGGTATAGACTACAGCGTCATCTGCGAATAACCTTAAAGAGCATCCAACACTTTCTACTAGATCATTTGTATATACTGTAAACAGCAGGAGTCCTATCACACTTCCCTGCGGTACTCCGGATATTACCTTTACATCTGTCGATTTAGTTCCGTTAAGAGCGACGTGTTGAGGGCTATCTGCAAGAAAGTCTTGAATCCAATCGCAGGTCTGCTCCGGTACTCCGTAAGCTCGTATTTTTTTTCATTAAACGGCAATGCGGGACGGTGTCAAATGCTTTAGAGAACACAGCATCAACCTGAGCGGCATTTTCCACTGCGGTGTGGATCGCATCAAGGAAAAGAGCGAGCTGACTTTCGTAGGATATCTGTTTGCGGAATATATGTTGATTTTTATAGAGGTTATGCTCATTTTCCAAAGAGTCATAGTTGTTGAGCATAAAACTTGTCCCATAATTCTACAACAGCCTGACGTCAACGATATATTGTTTGGACTTGCCTTACGGCCTTTCTCAAAAACGGGAATGGCATGCGCTGTTTTTCCAGTTGTGAGGTACTTTTCGTTGCTCAAGGGATCTACGATAAATTACTGCTTGGTGGGGAGCAAGTTCTTTCGCATAATCCTTATAGACCTCATGGGTATGCCATTGGTCATGACTCCTTTCCACTACTAAGCGATTGGAGCTGGTTTTCAGTTCCGCCATCGGTTATCTCAATATCTGCCGTTTCGACGTTCTACGACAATTGAAAGAAGGGACAGTGCTACGATTTTCCGCGGTGAAACAACTTCGGAAGACCAAATTCAGTATTTCGGCCTCTCTTCCGTATCGATACCGGTGTGGCCGCAGAGAGAATGAATAGATACTTTTGACCCATTTACTGATTTTACATACGATCAAATCTCTTAGGGTTTTTACTCAGGTCGGTTGACAACGTCTCATTTTCAATATCCTTGAACGCTTCTCTTATTGCTTTCCTTACGCTCATTTTCGCTTCGTTCAGCTTTGGTTTGTCAGTTAGATTTTTACTTCTCTTGAGTGTGAGATGAAGTGCTCTTTGTGTACATAGCGCTTTTCTAACACGGCTATTAAACTATGGTGGATCTCTCCCATCCCTTAAAACCTTATTCGGAACATACTCGTCTAGGGCATACTGAACGACGCCTTTGAATTTTTTCCATTTGTGTTCCACATCTTCGTCCTCATCACTGAATATTTGACGCTGACTGCTGAAATATTCTGAAATTTGTATCCTGTCACCATTGTTGAGCAAATATATCTTCCTACCTTTCTTAACAATCTTTGTAGGACCCGTCGTCATAGATGCTGTGACAGCCTTATCATCACTGATACCTTCCTCTACGTTAACCGATTCGATAAGTTCAGGTCTGTTCGTTGCCAGGAGGTCCAAGACGTCACGCTCACGAGTTGGTTCTCTAACTGTCTGCTCAAGGTAATTTTCGGACAAGACATCCAGAGCAACACCACACCATTCCCTGTCTCTGGCACCAGTTTTGATGGCGCTACACTCCCAATGTATACCTGGCAAGTTGAAGTCACGATGATCAGGAAAATTCCTAATGATATTCTGCAAGTTTTGTCCGAAGCGCTCTACAACTACAGGTCGTGACCCATGTGGTCTATAAAAGCATCCGTTCATCATTTTTGAGAGTTCTTTGACACTCAGTTTCAAGCAGATTAATTCTCATTCTGAAACCATGCTAACCTCAGTAGATTTTACTGAATTTTTACTGCTATAAAGACGCCGCTAACATTGTCAACTAACCTATCCTTGCGATAAACATTCGAGTCTGAATTTTGGATTTCCTTGTCATTGACGTCTGGCTTCAACCAAGTTTGTGTTTCCAGCACTATCTGTCCATTATTCCTTCAGTAAGCGACTCTAATTCTGGGACCTTCCCTTGGATGCTTCTGCAGTTTACTAAAATCATATTAATCTTTCCTGTCTCTGATATGTGAGGAACAAGATTCTCTGAGGTCGCAGTGGGTGATGTAACAGGAAAATCGTCTTTGCTCCCAAGGGAGGGGTCCTCTAACCTAAAACAGCCCCATGTGCACACCACACATACTTCGTTGCCCTAGTACCCGCTTCCTGCGTGTAGTGCTCGCCTGACCTGTTAAGGGGAACCCTACAATTCTACACCCGATAGTGGAAGTCATGAAATTCGCATCAGATACGGTCGCAGAGGCGTCTGATGCTCTGGTTTGGATCTTCCGCTCTTCTCCAAACCAGACGACACTTATCAACGCTGGGTACGATGCTACAAATAGACAGCTTAGCCTGCACCCTGCGTGCGTTCCTCGTTGACTTCACCAAAGGAGCCGAGGATGGCGTGAGAACTCAAGCGGCAGGCGTCATTCGTGACGACATGTGCCACTACATGCAACCAGTTGCGTCCAGTGCCCTCGATAGCCGCTGGCAATGCCTCCTCTATATCACGAACGAGACCTTCCAGCAAACATACAGAATGCACACTGTAATTCTTTCCCGCCTTGCCTGCTAGCTCCCCGAGGGGCTCCATCACCCGCCTTGGAGCTCCCAATGACTAGCATTCCCAGCTTCTGTACTGTTCCCGACTGGGCAGGAAAATCGACCGCTGGTCCAACAGGAGAGTCATCCCGTGCTGTCTCACAGTTATCATCAACACTGAGAAGCACCTCGTATCTGTTATTAAGACGTAGGGAGCTAGCCGCATGGCCTGCTCCCTCTTCCGCCTTTCGCCCAGTGACACGCGAACTCACCACTGTTTTCCACCCACTCTGGAGTGAGGACGGACCTTTGAGATGTTGCGTATCGACGCCCGGGTCACCAGGGGACTCCAGTGGTATCGAAACAGCGACGTCCGGATCACCAGGGAATTCCAGTGGCACCAAAGGTGTCGTAAACCTCGTCACTGGTGCCCCGACGTCACCGCAACTTCGAGCATTAGCTGTTTACCTGTTTACGCACAGCAGCCCACTCTCCTTGTGTCCGCTCACAACAAGCACAGTCCCTAGCCATATCGAACTGTGTATAAAACGGACATATGGTCTCAAATGGCGCTAGTGAGTTAGAAAATATACCAGAGGAGAATAAAGTAAAACTAAAAGTTGGTGTGCAGATTTTTCACTGTACTCTGAGACTGATATAAACCGAAATAAATTTCTCTACACGGAAAATTTAAACTAGGAAGCCGCCCTACACAAGGATATTCACAAGACTTATGCTGAAAAAGAAGTACGATTAATTTTACAGTTGATCACAGAAGTGCTACTGCTGGCCTGCTGCGCTTGCTCTCAGCTCGGCGGCTGCCGCTCCACTACATGGTGTTTCCCACATCCTAAGTGTTATGAAAGGCTCCATTCCTTACCACTGAGGTTGTAATCAAATACTAACAGTTTCTTTCGATTTGCTTTCAGTCTTATTTATTTCTCTACTTTTAAAGTGAGTTTTCGTTCACACATGAAGTGGTAATCTAGTCCTATTAGTTTTGCATTTATGATGAATCATCCAAAGGCGTTGTTTTTCTTCGACTGTATCATGGAAAGAGGAAAATCTGACGGTAGTGCTGACCTATATGACGATTCGTTCACGGATAATGAAAACGGTTGTGGCTTCATTGCGCATGATGCTATTTTTGCTTATGTTGTGCATTCGCTTTATATTTCAACGATCTTATTTAACCATTGAAATATTCCCTAGCAAACCACGTACCGGTAAACAATAGCATTGTCTGTCGGCGACAGAGTTGTCTGTCGCAAATCCACCTACCATCTAACCAATATAGTGCGTGACAATGTGAGCTGCAGTTCAGCTGAGTCGCTTTTGTTGAATATGCGACGAATCGCTGAAGAGCTCCTTGCTTCCAGGAACGTCAAAACATTCGTACATAAGATTTAGTCTAGAGTACACCAACACATTGATGTTAGGAACACTAGATTGCAATTCTGAACAGCCGTTTTTATATCCTCCCAGGGCTAAAATAATTATTAATATTCGTTTATACCTTAGATCCATTTTATTTCTCATAGCAGCTACCCCATAGAGGCTTGCCCCCTCCTGTTCTATTCAATAATTTTTCACGTCACTTTTCACACGTTCGGTTAATCTTTAATATACGTCTACAACAACAAATTTGCAGCGAAACTAATGTACTTGTGGGCAGTTACATTTTACTAATCATGCATCTCCAAACGAAAGAAAAAAAAGACCGTACGTAAGGCTGAATATCATAGCAGTGTAGCACAGTATTCCATATCTTCGTAGCTTCCTAAAAATTGGGCCTTTTCCCACTTTAGCAGTTAGGAGTTCGTGGCCAGAGGTAACAGAAGTGATCAGTAGGAGACAAGACCGCACATTGGATTGAGACTTGAACCTCGTACCACTGAGAGACAATTAGTACAAACATCTCATTTACGAGCAGCAGCACAAATGTTGTAATACATTGTGCCTCTAGTCGTATCATCGTCGGAGAAAAAGACAGAAATTTCGGTCTACAGACCAAAGAGCTATTGTCATCTAGCCCATGTAAGCCATAGCAGAAAAGCTATTAAGCATCACACCGCTCTTATAGTGTGTGAGGTTCATTTTTTCATTACATACCGTACTTGATCCATATCTGAAGAGACGTCAGTCTTTATGCTCATGTTTCATCAACGAGTGTACAATATTGGGCCAGTTTACATGTAGACTTCTTTGGGTTCTGAACAATTCTTCTGCGAATGTCTGGAATAACTTCTTGTCTGCAAACTGAAGGAATTCTTTGGCGTTTCCATTTTGAGCAGATCCGTTGGTGCAGCCAGTTCTTATGTGGACTCTATAGTGCTCTCTTTGTTGGTAGTTAACTATCCGAATACCTGGCCCCGAAAATTTCGCAAGTTACCTTAATCGAACCTGTTTTCACACATATTTCAACTATTTCATTTCTTTCTTCTATCGAGAAAGTCAGTTTGCAGACCGCAAAGAAAAGCTCTTAACTTCGTTCATGAAATAAACTGAAATGCTGACAGAAGGATGGTAACAATCGATTATTGCAGAAAACTGTCCATTGTTGTAGCTGTTTACTCAATTTCAGAATCGAAATGTTTCATTCATATTCGAATGGGAGGCGGACTACTTTAATTGCATGTATCCTGTACTTAAGACCTGTAGGTGAAACTGTTAACGGAAATCAGCCGTGGACTTATTTAATAAACTGTTCAAGATAGATCTGGGTAAAGCATCCATACCTCACGGCGGGATGAGATAACGGATGTTGAACACTGCGCCTCCAGAATGCGAGTACAGTTCTTTTACCATACGCCACGTCATTCTCTATTTCATGATGCGTGTTGAGCTAGCATCGGTTTAATGCTTCCCTTTCACAACGAAGTTCTCGGGGTCGCTATTATTCTGGCACAGCGCTCATTGTCACGTCTTGTTACGCGTGTGCGTTGGAATATTATGGACTTGTTGATGAAAACCTGAAGAATGACTTCCCTTCCATTAAGAGTCTACTACGCCACACTCACCTTACGCAGCCAAGTAAGTCAGTCTTAACCTAAGTCAGTATCTTCACAGGACAGTCCAAGGATTACTCTGCCAAGGATGTGTTGACCTCGACTAGATCCTCTACAGATTCATTTATTAAGTAATAGGAGGAAATTCGTCTAGCTCAAGAACTTACTAATAACCGCTTTCAATTAGATAAAACGAGGGGGGATTCGGTGATACCTTTAATTTCTTCAGAAAGAAATCATTTTATGTCCAGTGACGTATCCAGTGACCTTTAATATTTACTCATTTTGAGTCCTGAATTTTAACCCCGTGATTTCACATTCCGACTGAGAGCGCAAATGTAGTATCTCATTACACATGCGTCTGGGTGCCGTAGATGGAGAGGTAGTCGAAGAGAGCGAGTAAATCGACAGAGGTCGCTCATTTAGCGGCTGCCTTTGAGCATGCGTGTTTGCGTAAATTTTTTGTATAAAGCTAGCGATGTGAACCAGGAATCTTCAGTGCAAAAAACTCACCTGAAGATGACTGAATGGTTGTCAGCCGAAACATCGTGGCAAGAAGTCGACGTTATCCGGGTGCAGTCCCGAAATTTCCTGAAATACTGTTCACACCGCGAAAGTTCCAAGAATGACATTGTTTATTTGTGTTTCAATTCCTTCGGAACATCTTCTCTGTGTTATCTAAATAGTTATTTATTGTTTAGAATGTATTGGTTAACAGGTACTTTTTAAATGTTTCTAAATAACCATGTTTCATCAATATCTTTTAATTTCATTTGGCAATTTACTAAACAGTTTTATTCCTTCACATAAAATGCCGTTTTGAGATTTATGTTTATTCCTTCTTGGTAAATGTAAGCTCAGAGTATATCCTGTTCGGGATTTTCTCTGCCTCGTGATGGCTGGGTGTTGTGTGATGTCCTTAGGTTAGTTAGGTTTAAGTAGTTCTAAGTTCTAGGGAACTGATGACCATAGATGTTAAGTCCCATAGTGCTCAGAGCCATTTGAACCATTTTTTTATATCCTGTTTGTGCAATAATTGTTGACGTTATTTTTATTGTACATCTGATTGATAAATATACTCACACGGTTCATTTAAAATACCCAATGTTTCGAACACGCTTTTTAGTGAGATCGATTGCTACTTTTGGTTACAATTCATACGGCACTTTTCCGTGGCTCAAATTTTGTTTTTAAACATAGTGCATTTTCTCCCCAAACATGAATGCCACACATCAGAATTACACACTGATGACAGTAGTTTAAGGGCATAACATACTGATTACGTTCTGTTTGCAAATATCTTTGTGTATTCGCACCACTTTAGTCGAGAATCAGTATTCATCCCAAGGAATTTTGCGTTTGTTATACAGCCTGTAGAGATGCCATCGGCGTTTAGTTGAATGACGTCTCTTGAAGAACAAGTAATTGACCAACTGTAAACCTCTTTGACTGTTTAATTAGTATACTCTGCAGGCAGTTCTCTTGGTTTCTTGGTGACTATGATATTGCGGTGATCAAGAAAGTGATTTTTTTTCTCATTACTAATAATAGTGAGAAAGTCATTCATGTACATGACGAACTGTACTAATCCCAATATGTTACCATGAGGAGTTTTTATTTTAACGTCTTTTGCTTCTGATAAATTTTTACTAAAGGTTGAAAGTTATCTTAGGTATGTGTCATATCTGCTCTTTGTACGCTATGAAATACCTCATGTTAATTTTTCCACTGGTTTCTCTTTCTTTGTAGTACACTACTGGCCATTAAAATTGCTACATCACGAAGATGACGTGCTACAGACGCGAAATTTAACCGACAGGAAGAAGACGCTGTGATGTGCAAGTGATTAGCTTTCAAGAGCATTCACACAAGGCTGGCGCCGGTGGCGACACATACAACGTGCTGACATGAGGAAAGTTTCCAACCGATTCATCATACACAAACGGCAGTTGACCGGCGTTGCCTGGTGAAACGTCGTTGTGATGCCTCGTGTAAGGAGGAGGAGTGCGCACCATCACGTTTCCGATTTTGATAAAGGTCTGATTGTAGCCTATCGCGATTGCGGTTCATCGTATCGCGACATTGCTGCTCGCGTTGATCGAGATCCAATGACTGTTAGCACAATATGGAATCGGTGGGTTCAGGGCGGTAATACGGAACGCCGTGCTGGACCCCAACTGCCTCGTATCACTAGTAGTCGAGATGACAGGCATTTTATCCGCATGGCTGTAACGGATCGTGCAGCCACGTCCCGATCCCTGAGTCAACAGATGTGGACGTTTGCAAGACAAAAACCATCTGCACGAACAGTTCGACGATGTTTACAGCAACATGGACTATCAGCTCGGAGACCAGGGCTGCAGTTACCCTTGACGCTGCTTCACAGACAGGAGCTCCTGCGATGGTGTACTCAACGACGAACCTGGGTGCACGAATGGCAAAACGTCATTTTTTCGGATGAATCCAGGTTCTCTTTACAGCTTTATGATGGTCACATCCGTATTTGTTGACATCGCGGTGAACGCACATTGGAATCGTGTATTCGTCATCGCCATACTGGCGTATCACCCGGCGTGATGGTATGGGGTGCCATTGGTTACACGTCTCGGTCACCTCTTGTTCGCATTGACGGCACTTTGAACAGTGGACGTTACATTTCAGATGTCTTACGACGCGTGGCTCCACCCTTCATTCGATCCCTGCAAAACCCGACATTTCAGCAGGATAATGCACGACCGCATGTTGCAGGTCCTGTACGTGCCATTCTGGATACAGAAAATGTTCGACTGCTGCCCTGGCCAGCACATTCTCCAGATCTCTCACCAATTGAAAACGTCTGGTCAATGGTGGCCAAGCAACTGGCTCGTCACAATACGCCAGTCACTACTCTTGATGAACTGTGGTATCGTGTTGAAACTGCATGGGCTGTTGTACCTGTACACGCCATCCAAGCTCTGTTTGACTCGATGCCCAGGCGTATCAAGGCCGTTATTACGCCCAAAGGTGGTTGTTCTAGGTACTGATTTCTCAGGACATATGCACCCAAATTGCGTGAAAATGTAATCACATGTCAGTTCTAGTATAATATACTTGCGCAATGCATACCCGTTTATCATCTGCATTTCTTCTTAGTGTAGCAATTTTACTGGCCAGTAGTGTAAGTTTGTCATTTGGTGCATTACAGTCAGTCTTTCGAGTGACTGATTCACATTTTCTTTAAATAGCAGGAGATTCTCTTTAGGCGCTGGAAACTATTTTCAGGATTTATCCTAAAACGATCTACTTCTCCCACGAGATCCTTCAGACATCAGTGCGGTCCAGAATAACATCAGTTCGCCACTGACGGTACGTGTCTTCCGGTTGTGACGAGAACAATGTCACGGTGGAGCACAAGTGGCTGGCATTGAGTGGTCGACCCGTGGCGAAGCATGACCCGATCCCAAGAGCCTCTGCTACAACGAATACATGACAGTATGTGGTCAACCTGTGACAGAACGTGATCCAATCCCACGACACTCCGCTGCAACGAACACCTTGCGAAGACTGGTCGACCTGTGGCGGATCAGGGTCGGAACCCACGACCCACCACTACAAGCAGGAGATAGCAGTCCACGTGGTGAGCTACCTGATTGCACAAGGCGTGCACAGCTGATTTGCCGGTGTCTGTTGTGTCCTACTTAGGCAGTTTCAATGAACAGCAGTAATTCATGTGCCGGACTTCCGCCAGCCACGTAGAAACGATAACTGTTTATTCCTTGCAGTCACGCCTGGCAGTGCACATGACACATTGAAAGCACTGGACGTTGCCAGCATTGGGCAACAGAGCTGTTTAGCTTGCCCTTGCGCCATAATAAAATATAGCACATTCCGTGTATATATATCGTTCTGCACGTTCTTTAGTAGTAATTACAGGCAGAAAGTTTACAGTTAGGAACTTAGTACCGTACAGAGTGGTCACGTCAATAGTGCAGGTAAGACGGCAGGCTTTGAACTTAACGGTAAACTTCATACCAAACTGATTTATTGGAAAGAAGGGGTTCAGAGGTGCTACACAGAGGGAGGTACTGCGATAAATTTTAATCTCTCCAAAGCGATGCGACAAATGCCAAGGCCAGTAGCCAAGAGAGCGAGCTGCCTTCCAGGTGCGCTATACTTAAAACTCTACCTGATTGGAAAAAGTTCATTGCTCGTTTGGGAAGTACAGCAACATAAGTTCTGACATGGTAGCGTCTGAACCGATGGTACCTTACATGAGACCTAGCCTCCCTGTTCCAGCCTCAGGATAAGGTTCGAAAATGCCAAGCTTACTGCAATACTTAATATTAATTATACATTGTGCTAGAACACAAATTCTATCAATAAAAAGCAAATAGGAACGCTTAGCACTCCCTTGTGTGACAAAAAAGAAAACAACATCAAGTATACAAAACTAAATAAATTTAACACTATTTAATATTAGGTACGTACGTTTGGTAGACTAAATATACCTCTCTATCTCACTCGGCAGTCATCTTGGATCTGAGTTCAGCACTAAAGGAAATGCATTAATTTTTACGATCCACAGCAATTGTGTGATTTTAACCAGTCACTTCATGTGTTTTTAGTCACAATAATACATTTTCGCAACAATGTTAATGAATGTAATATTTTAATTTAATATGTGCGTCAGAGACTGAAATTTCTACGTGTCCCTGAAAGGGACATTTTCACTGTGAATTCCACATTACTCGAGGTATTCAAAGTATGATTAAATATAAAGGCTGAGATAGCTGTTGACGCAAATTCATAATCTGTGCAATCAATTTTGAGGTGTTCCATGTCATTTTCAAAGTAATTTAGATGATTAGGGCCTAACGCCAAGTCTATGACCAGGTCATTGCCGGCAGTACGTAAGCTCTCATTGGGGAAGGGCAGCGAAGGAATTCTAAAGTGTTTACTTCAAAAGACGCATCCCGACGAATGCCCTAAGTGACTTTATGAAACGTATTGAAAAGATGAATCTGGATATCAGGACGCTAGTTAGAAATGCGATGCAAGGGTCTCACCCACTGCCCCACCTCTTGGGCCAGGTCGTATGAGCATTCGAAAACTGTGAGCGGTGTAAGATGGTGTTTTAATGTGGTTAGTATAAGCGCTACTCCCATGATGGTTGCAAACAGATTACAAAAGGCCATACTTGGAGCAGGTATGTAGCACAGATGGTTATGAATGCCCCAAAAGTGAATGACAATGTTTTACCATAAACAGTAAATCTTGTCTGACAGTCCACTATGTTTTAAACGATATAAAAATGGTTCAAATGGCTCTGGGCACTATATGACTCAACATCTGAGGTCATCAGTCCCCTAGAACGCAGAATACTTAAACCTAGCTAACCTAAGGCCATCACACACATCCATGCCCGAGGCAGGATTCGAACCTGCGACCGCAGCGGTCGCGCGGTTCCAGACTGTAGCGCCTAGAACCGCTCGGCCAACCGTGCCGGCTTTAAATGATATATTCAGACCAAAATTTTGATACTCCTTTAACTTTGCAATTGATTTGAAAACCATTTAAATGCGTTACAGTGAGGTAATTATTTACACATAGGCAGTACTGCACCTAAGTCTTTGATGGCTCACCTGGCGATGACTATCAGATGTTATGTTGAAATATCGTCTATCGTATGAACGACGACCAGCTGCAAGGGTGAAATTTCTTCGAGCACACACTCTGAGCTGTAAGTAATGCGAATAAGGGGCTTAAGTTCATCTGTAGGAGAGACAGTAACAGAAATCGTGTAGCATTTTATCTGACAGATAATCGATCAAAGAGGTTGTACAGTTCACAGGGACCTACTTCGAGTATTTTATGTTACATTTTACAGGCAGATACTAAAATACACAAGGTTTAAATGGAGTTTCTATCATCTGCTAGAGCATCCTCCAGGGGCCTGTTTCGGCAACTATGGATACCAAGGTAGTAATTCCTTAATGAATTTGCTCATTAACAATTTACTTCTTATTCAAACAAACATATCAGAATACAGAACTCCATACTACAAATAAGGATAAACTTCACAAAGTTATAATGTCATTTTCTTTTGTAGAGAAGAGTGTCCATTAGTCAGGAACACACATATCCAATAACTCCCTAGTGAACATAAGACGGTTAACGACCAATGAGGTTCAGTTTTAGAGGAGAGTAGAGAATTTATTGCTGCCCACATCCTTTCAATCCGCTGTTGAATTTCTAAGTAGACCTAACGGATGTGTATACATACGAATAATATTGTGTGCTTGAGTAAAAGCACAGTCTGACTCCTGTACAAATTTTTCACAATAATGTTATAATTTATAACAAGCACTGTGTATCAAAAATGTTAGTGACAAGCTTATAGCTCAGAGTATCAATTTAATTTCTGTCATAATCGCCTATAAGAACTTTGATATTCGTTTGTTAAGAGAAAAAAGAAAACTGGAATTCAGACCTTCTGCTTCCTAGATTGTCACTGCATGAAGATTGTAGCAGTCTTTTACAATAAATTCTTTGGAAAATAGTAATATTTTTAAGTCAAGTACGACTTAATTTTTGTATCTGAGTGTATTACCCTATCATTTGTAGACAATTAAGCTTTGTACACTACAGATATTTCATCATTTGTAAGTCAAACCATTGCATATGTTTTAACGAAGTCTGAATACATTATTATTATTATTATTATTATTATTACTATTATTATCATTATTATCATTCAAACTATTTCTTTTCATTGATAATCATCAACAGCATTGTCTTGTATCAGCGTGTTTGCTGCATATCAATTATGACATCCGGGCCAGTAGCTGAACTCGCATTACATAAAGAAAGAATTATTTCATGTCGTAAGAGCAGCGTAAGGTTCAATGCCGTCTATCTAATTTTTGTAAAGATGTAATTCTTCTTCTGCTTTCAGAGTGATGTGTTTTCTTTCTCCTGCATTTAACCTTCTTATTTAAATTTAAAGTCACACAAACCAAGACTGTAGGTAGAAAGAACATTTAGATGTTTTGTGACAACTTATTTGATATATTGAAATCAAAATTTGGTTTAAATTTTGGTGAACTATTTTACTTGGATTCTGTGGAAGACAGATCAGCATATTTATTTTACTTGGTATTTGAGCAGTCTTGTTTTTTCTGACCTGTTTGACATCGCAGAGGATCTACTCAGTTTATATATATTGGAAAGATCAACATATTTAGTCTAATGCACATATTTAAATAATTTATTTGACAGATAAGTACTTATTTACATTATAAGGGGGAATATTAAAAGTATTATGTAGTTGTATGAAGGATTCGATACATAAAATGGAAAACAGAGAAAAACCAATACTTACAAGCAAGCTGAAATATTATCCCTAGGAAAATTTTTTTACTAAACAGGCCATGCTCGGTGTAGGTCACGGAGCAGCAAAGAGTTATAAACTCTAGAAAGCTTAAGAAGTATATATTTACTCAGATCAGTAATATCGGAACATCCCTAATGTATCTCCTAGAGGTAGTGTAGATAAAATTTGGTGTGTAATACATCACACAGAAGCGGACAGGCAGCAATAACTATCACATTCTACCTTCGAATAGAAATGGAAGATACTAATTACATAGTACATAAAATAATATCCTCTGCCACACATTTCGTTATGATTTTTTGGTATAGATATAGAAGTAGGATTCTAATGAAACATCACATCAACAAAGGTCTCTGATCTTGTACAGAGAAACATTTTTGTGTGGACACTATGCATAGAGCAATTGTCATTTGGGCTGCACACTGGGGCCAGAAGAAATGGGACGATAGAATGGTATCACGTAACGACTAAAAGCCTTAGTAATGTGTGGTTCTTCACAGACAATGAAGTTCAGTCAAACAAACTTTTCAAGTCTTGGATTAACCCCCCTTCAAATCAATTGTAAAGTTGTTTGACGTCCAGTACATAATTTGTTTCAGTTTGAACACCTCTCATAAATACATGCACAGAAATGGTGCAACTTTTTTTATTTATTGCTTGATTTACTCACCTAAGGACCATTTCATTGTAATATAGGAAATATCATGGTAAGAAAACTAAAAAGAAGGTCTCAAAACTATGCAAATACGCTGTAAGAGAGTAGGACTAGTGGTTAGACGACGGTCAGTTGTGGATGATGGAGGAACTAACTGGCAATTTGTCTAGAATGACTTAAGGGAACCAAAGAAAACCTAAGTCATGATGGCCAGACATAGGAAATTCACCCTACCTAATACATGGTAACTTAGCAGCTGTATCACATCATTTTGTTACACCCTACTGTATACTTTTCTTTGTTTTACACACAATTTGCTTCACATAATATGCAATGTAAAACACTGTTATGCTCTTCATTGCTACTCTTGCGCCTTATTCGACTTTTTTATTAGTTTTTTGATCTCGTAACGCGATGGAAACGTTCCATTATGGGAATAGAGCATGCATCCACATGAGAATCCAGATATCTGAAAGTGAAATTTGATGTCAGTTTTACAACACATGCACGGAGAAAAATTCTCCACGGTATGTAATAGCCAAATAAATGACTATATATAACTGTATATAATAATAACATAAATAACCTGAAGGAATTTACATGAAGTAATCTTTTTCAACAGTGGAAAAGTCAGCCCTCTTGCAGGAGAAAACTACATTTATTTTAGACGAGATTTGGTACTTATAAAGAAATAACGCAGTGAATAAGATAGGCAGGATCACTAACTTTTCTATAAGCATTATTTAATGTCTTGTATATGTATTTTTGCTCACAATTGATGTATTAAAATATTTGGACAGAACCTTTCATGTTTCTGTACTAAGAAATCTTTATCAGGTGCATCTGTCATAAAGCTTACCTCTGCTGTCTCTTCACTTTGTAACTGATGATTCCTTAATTCTGGTATTGTATACGACCTTTTTGAATCTTGGATAGTATCCCACACCTCCCTTTGATCCCTCTGTATTGGAGTTGAGCGAAGTGACTTTCAGTTTATATTCCATCTAGTGTGAACAAATCGCCATTTGATGGTGATTTCACTTGTCATTCCATTGAGTTCCATCAGTGTCTAGTGTGAGTAGTTTTTAAGACTGTTGTTGGCCTGCAGGTGTTCACCGTGGTGATCCTGACCGTGATGGCCGCCGTCAGTGCCGCTACAGCGCCCACCACAGCCAACCCCTGCCACTTGAAGCAGAATGAGCAGCTTAATGCCGTAGGCAACATCGGAGTGTATGGTGTGAATTTTGGCACCAGGAGTGTCAGCCCCAGAGCCATCCCCTCTCAGCCACAGAAGAAAGGAAAGCCTGTGGCCATTGGCAACATCGGAGTGAATGGTGTGAATTTCGGCGCCAATAGCTTCAGGCCCATTGTGAATGTAAACAACACCAGCTACCCTCTGCGTGGCACCTACCATTCTGGATATGTTAGCCCCAGAACCATCCCCTCTCAGCCACAGAAGAAAGGAAAGCCTGTGGCCATTGGCAACATCGGAGTGAATGGTGTGCATTTTGGCGCCAATAGCTTCAGGCCCATTGTGAATGTAAACAACACCAGCTACCCTCTGAGTGGCACCTACCATTCTGGATATGTCAGTCCCAGAACCATCCCCTCTCAGCCACAGAAGAAAGGAAAGCCTGTGGCCATAGGCAACATCGGAGTGTATGGTGTGAATTTCGGCGCCAATAGCTTCAGGCCCAATGTGAATGTAAACAACACCAGCTACCCTCTGCGTGGCACTTACCATTCTGGATATGTACCCAGTGCTGGATCTCCTTCTTTCTAGAAACCGATCTTCACATAATCCCCTGCAGGCAACTCCAACATCTTCATGGGGGCTGTCGACTCTCTGCAGGTGATGCCTTCAATATCTGTACTACTGAGCTCCCAGATGATCCACCAAATGAACAGTTTTGTAATGTCTTCTTCAGTTATCTGTCTTAAGGGATGCCCAGTCTGTGTTAATAAATTCGGATCAGTGGCATCATTATCAAAAGTTTTTCATTCAGTCTGTGTCTCACTCCCAATAAAGATCAGTTTAGCCGACATTTTCCTGAATCACATACTCCAATTTTAAAACAACTGAAAATCTTTGTCCTGGCCAACACTTACATGAAGAGCAATTATCGATTTTGTTTTGACAGGAAAAAGTGTCATGTACGCTATGTGCACAGCTGTGTATGTATATCTGCTCACAGCCACAAATACATGAAGAAACAAACAGAGAGGGACAGAGAAATATGGGTGGGGAGGGGAAGGAATCAGAGACAGAGGAATAGAGAGAAAGAAAAGAAAGTAGGAGAGGGAGAGGGAATAAGCTGAAGATAGCGCATGTCTAAAAAAAAAAAAAAAAGGAAAAGAAAAAAGAAATGAGAAATGGGTTGACAGAGATACGGAGGGTCATAAAACAAAGAAAGAGAAACATGGGGATAAATAAAAGAATGGTGAGTGGGTGAGAGAAATGGAGGGGACGGGGTGCACAAGAAAGGGTAAGAAGAGGGAAGAGAAAAAGTGAGCTAAGTGCAGAGAGAAAATGAAGTAGCATGTCTTCCTGCATGGAAATTATGAGAGATTGATCTGCACTGAGCAGCAGATTCAGTAACAGGAAACGTGATTCTGGACGCAAAGTTCATAGTAATTACCGAATTATAAGGGCGTTATCGTTTACTTGAAGTCCTCAGGACTGGAGTTCCTTCCACTATAACGAATGTTCAAGGAACTATAGAAATATTTTAGAAAGCGGTACTATGAATCATTTTTCATGGGATCTCACCGTTGCTGTTCAGTTGTGCACTTGAGAAAGTAGTCAGAGAATGGAACACAAATATTAAGAGTGGTATAAGCCTGGGTTCCAAAAAGAACAACCTTAAAGTAAATTGCATTGCTTTTGCAGATGATATGGTCCTATTTGCTGAAACAATGCAAGAAGCATGGGAGCAAATCCTTGAACTAAAGAAGCAAGCAGCTAAAATAGGTCTTCACATCTCCTTTGAAGAAACTAAGATATTTAAAACATCAAGCACACATGTAAATGACTCAAAGTTCATGAACAAAAGAATGAAATAGTAAAATAATTCAAATATCTCTTATAAGGGATTAGTTGGAATGCTGGGGAAAGCAAAGCAATGGAATCCAGAAAAAATGAACTTGAATTAGCCTACCAAATAACAAAAAATACATACAACAAAAAATCCCTTTCATGGGCATCCAAAATTACGCATTACAAGACAGTGATTAAGCCAGAAGCACTGTATGCAGCAGAAACACTAAACTTGAATGTCAAAGGCCAAATGGAGAAACTTGATTTAAAAGAGAAAAAAATTTTAAGAAAAATCATAGGACCAAAATTTGAAGACATTAAAATTATATACATTAAAAATGAAACACTCTACAAGAAAACTGAAAAGCTTTCAGATACAAGAAGGATAAATTTTTATGGTCATCTTCTCAGAATGAATTCCAACAGAGTAACCAAACAAGTCTTAGACTTTTTCCGTAACCGCAAAATGAAACCCAATTGGTTTAAAAAAACTGAGAAAGACCTAGTAGGATTAAAGATTTTAGAAAATTCACTTATTGATCGAACAGCTTAATTAATTACTAAAGATGAAAACATAAGGTTCCTAGACAATTTACACAAAAGTCCAAATCCTTCACCTTGTAAGAAGAGAGTAAAAGAAGATCAGAAAGAATGAAGAAATACTGGGCCCTAAGAAAAGAACAACGCACAAAGAAATGATTGATCCAGCGCACCCCAAAGAGGGTCAAACGAAAGAAGAAGAAGAAGAATCATTTTTAGTTTCAAATGTGAATAAAAACAAGTAATTAGGTTTTGGTGCGTTAAATTATATCTTAATCGAATACCTGCCTGGTTTACGTTTTCCTGCTGTGGTATTGTATTTAAATGAGTATCTCTACTTTCTTGACTTCAATTACAATGACTGTGTCGCTAGCTCTTCGTTCATAGACTTTGTAGTGGAAATGTACTTGCTAAATGTGTGTGTGTAGCAAGGTTCGTCACCTGCTGTATTCCAGGAGAATAACTCGGATGATCTTTACGTTTCTCAAAACACCATAATTACATAGAAATGAAATTTTAAATATGTAGATTACGCAGACACTATTCTGCAGTCAGTGGAAGTATTCTTACAGATACACGATGAATTACACCATCTTTTTTTTTTCAGACTAATCTAACAGTTTGCCAGTTACGTTGTAGTTTTACTCATACAACCACTTTCACCTCAGTTTTGAATCATTCTTTAATTGCAATTGTGAATATAAATACACGTTCCAGTCACTAATGTTCTAGTCACTAACAGTTTAAGAACATTACGACATTGTAGCAAAATATATTATGATAAAATCCTAGAAACGTATGGTGTACTCTAATACAGCACTGCAGAACATGAGATCCAGCCAAGAGTGAAACCATATCACATCAGAATATATGCACTGCAATGAAACTGTGTCATGGACAGGGAAAACATTGTGACAATGTTATCAGATATAGTGAATAACACGAATATATACATCAACTGATCGTATTAAGAGTTTCATAAGTTGGCGTGAATAAGTTGAGAATCGATCTACCCCTAAGCTTCTCTCAAACTACTCTCTACTAGTAACTAAACTATCTACTGTTGGTGGAAAGCTATTGAATATGTGAGTATTTGACTAATAAAATCTCTTTCATGAAGGTTCTTTCTGGTACAGATTCTGTGATCCCAGTTTCTGTTCAAAGAGAGCTAAAATACATATGACACATTTTGTTAAAGAGTAGACATACTAAGAAACAATATGCCAAGAAATTGTTGTTTGTATGTACTTCTGTAGAACTCAGTTCACAAGGAACTAAAATTAGTAACTGAGGTGGCTGTTTAGAGAATAGTGAAAGTTACATCCATGTGCCCGCCCGGTTAGCCGTGCAGTCTTACGCACCACCGGGGGCTGAACCGCACAATAACCCTGACGGGGTGTTTCGGTATGGGGCGGCGGAGGCTGAAGTAGACTGCGATAGTCGTCGTGTGGTTGTGGGTCACGGCAGCTGCGACGGGGACAGAGCCTCTGTCATTTCTAGCCCCCAGTTAACATACAATACAATACAATACATCGATTGTTAAGTATTAGATGTTAGTTACTGCAATATGACCTTAATAGCATTATTACTAATATAATAAAATAATATGACTACTACTAGAATCATCAAGCAAAAGGTATTCAAATTGAGACATAGGCGCATCATACACAGTATGTGTTCAAAACTATCCGGATACCGCTAAAAACATACGTTTTTCATATTAGGGGCATTGTGCTGCCACTTACTTCCAAGTACTCAATATCAGCTATCTCTGTTGTCATTAGACATCGTCAGAGAGCAAAATGGAACTCAAGGACTTCGAACGTGGTCAGGTGACTGGGTGTCACTTGTGTCATAATCTGTACGCGAGATTTCCTCACTCCTAAACATCCGTAGGTCCACTGTTTCCGATGTGATACTGAAGTGGAAACGTGAAGGGGAACGTACAGTACAAAAGTGTACGGGTCGACTTCGTCTGTTGATCGACAGGGACCGCCGACAGTTGAAAAGGATCGTAGTGTGTGATAGGCAAACATCTATCCAGGGCATTACACAACAATTCCAAACTGCATCAGGATCCACTACAATTACTGTAACAGATAGGCGGGAGGTGAGATAATTAGGATTTCATGGTCGAGCGGCTGTTCATAAGACACAAATCACACCGGTAAAAGCCAAATGACACCTTGCTTGGTATAAGGAGAGTAAACATTGGACTATTGAGCAGTGGAGAAACGTTGTGTGGAGTGACGAATCACGGTACATAATGTGGCGATCCGATGGCAGGGTGTGGTGTGGATATGGCGAATGCCCGGTGAACGTCACCTACCAGCGTGTGTAGTGGCAACAGTAAAATTCCGAGGAGGTGGTGTTATAATGGAGGGGACTTGCACACCTTGTTCTTATGCGTGGCACTATCACAGCACAGGCCTACACTGATGTTTTAAGCACCTTCTTGCTTCCCACTGCTGAAGAGCAATTCGGGGACGGCGATTGCATCTTTCAACACGATCGAGCATCTGTTCATAATGCACGGACTGTGGCGCAGTGGTTACAGGACAATAACATCCCTGTAATGTACTGGAGTGCCACAGAGTCGTTACCTGAATCCTATACAACAGTTTTCGGAAGTTTGGGAACGCCGACTCCGTGCCAGGCCTCACCGGCAGACCTTATACCTTTCCATGGTAGCGCACTCCGTGAAAAATGGGCTGCCATTCCCCAAGAAACCTTCCAGCACCTGACTGAACGTATGCCTGCGAGAGCGGAAGATGTCATCAAGGCTAAGGGTGGGCCAACACCACATTGAATTCCAGCATTACCGATTGAGTGCCCCACGAACTTGTAAGTCATACTTTTTATGACAAGGTGTGTGAATATAATAGAGTCGGTTACTATGAAGTTAAAACGGGAACGTATACAAGAGATTATATCTTTTGACTATGTCGAGCACAGCTCGATCACATACCAAAATGTATGAATTAGGGAAACACGTCTCATTGCCAGCGGCAGTATTTAGTTCCGGTGGCACTGTAGTTCCAGCAGGATGTATATTGTGAAATATGAGGGGAATAAAAGTGAAGCAAAGGGGGACCAGATTCTCCACACACGTGAGTAGAGCGATCGTTACGTAAACATCAACGAGTGCTGCATCGCTCCAGTAGTGACCAAGACAATTAGAATGTTACTGTTAATTCTTGAGACAGGCGGGATGGACAAAGGGGATCTGAAAGCTTTACGTAAAGTCAAAGTCTCATTAAAGGAAATAATTCGATAATCAAGATAACAGGTAAATAACGTACAGTGATGATAATTTTCAGCTGACTATTTGGCCACCGTATGATCAGGAGTAATAACAGAAAATTCTACTCGTACTGTGGACGATTACCTGGGGGATTACATAAACCATAATTGTTTAAGCAAAAGGTCAATTACATTCCAGTTATAATACCATGGAGGGCTGTGGAAACATCGTGAGAAATGCATGCTTGAACGTAAATCGAGTTGCTACCTAATCTCGCAAATTTCTCTGTTGCGAGTGAGCATGAACGCCACCTATGTAATGTCCTCAACATGTTGTAAGTGCCAGTCGACGTAAGAAAAGTGATCCATGTAATTGTGAGTGCATTATATGAAGCTCAACTGAATTCAGAAGTGAAAACATTGTTGCTGCTCGTATTGTAGATTCTCCCATAGCCAAGTCCTCCGAAATGTTTAGCGTTTCAAGAGACTCAGTATCAAAGATTTATAGCACATAATGAAACAAAACATCATCCGCTAAGTCACAACCCATACGAAACTCTGTTTTGAGTGATCGTGACGTTGTTGAAGAGGCCTGTGCTGATAAATAATACGATGGCAGCAGCAAAGGTCTTTGCGGAACTGAATGTCGCTCTCGCGAACCCTGTCAACACCAAATAACAAGAACGGAGCTGCTGACGCAGGGAAATGCAGGGCGATCGGCAATTGCCAAAACACTCATTAGTGATGCAACTGTCTGTAATAGAAACATGTGTCAGCAAAGGCATGAAACTTGGACTATGGAGTAATGGAAGTCTGGCTTTACACTGTTTCCAACTTCTGGTTGACTTCATACCCCAAGAGTTAGACATGAAGGGATTTGGTGATGAACTGGGCAGTCGTATCTTGGTAATCCGTGGGCCCTATTCTTACTCTGACAGGTCACATAAGTGCCAAGAATTATTGGGTCATTTTGACTGATTAGGTCCACTCAATGCTGCAGTGGGTGTTCGCAGATGATGGTCCTGTGTTCCAAGACGACAGAGCCCCTGTTCACTCATATCACGTCGGCCCAAACTGGTGTTCTGAGCACGAAAGTAGGCCGTCGCGTCCCCCATGGCCACCGCGGTCATCTCAGTACTGTTGAGCTTCTGTGCCTTATTTTGGAGATAACCGTGCGTGGTTGCTATCCATCTCCATCATTGTTACCTGAACTGGCCACTATTTGGCAAGGGGTAGTTGCTGTTGTGGTCTCCAGTCCAGAGACTGGTTTGATGCAGCTCTCCATGTTACTCTATCCTGAGCAAACCTCTTCATTTCCGAATAACTACTGCAGCTTACATCCTTCTGAACCAGCTTAAGCCGGCCGGCGTTGCCGAGCGGTTTAGGCGCTTCAGTCTGGAACCGCGCCACCGCTACGGTCTCAGGTTCGAATCCTACCTCGGGCATTGATGTGTGTGATGTCCTTAGTTTAGTTAGGTTTAAGTTGTTCTAAGTTCTAGGGGACTGATGACCTCAAATGTGAAGTATATATGTACTAAGATGCTATCTGTTCTTTCGGACATGTCCGAAAGAACAGATATCGTCTTAGTGTATATATAGTTAAGGGTCACCGGCCACTTGACCATCTTTTTCTTCTGTGCGAATGCACAAACAGTGCCCGAACTCTTACGGGAATCGGCAACGGGCCGCGAGTAATGAGTATAATGGGCGGGGGCACTACGAATGTAGTGCGGGACAAAACGTTGAGAATGTGGGTTTCGCGGAACGCGTGCCAGAGATAAATCCATACAGCCGCGCTATCCTCTGTGTACTCGGTGGCTCAAATGGATTTAGCCGGCACGGTAGCTCAGCGTGTTCGGTCAGGGGGTTAGCTGCCCTCTGTAATAAAAAAACTGAGTCAATCGACCAACAGCGAACATAAAAGGATGTCTTACGACGTCCGCCCCGAGCAGATGCAACGAACAGAAGCGAACAAAATGAGACTAAAAAAAAAAAATGGATAGAGCGTCTGCCATGTAAGCGGGAGATCCCGGGTTCGAATCCCTGTCCGGGCACATATTTTCATCTGTCCCCGTTGACGTATGTCAACACCTGTAAGCAGCTATAGGGTGTTCATTTCATTGTAATTACAAATGTGAAGTCCCATAGTGCTCAGAACCATCTGAATCTGCTTAGTTTATTCATCTCTTGTTCTTTCTCTACGATTTTTACACTCCACACTTCCCTCGAATCCTAAATTGGTGATCCCTTGATGCACCAGAACGTGTCCTACCAACCGATACCTTCTTGTAGTCAAGTTGTGCTACAAATTCTTCTTCTCCCCATTTCTATTCAGTACCTCCTCACTATTTACGTGATCTACCCATACAAACTTCAGCATTCTTCTCTAACACCACATTTCGAAAGCTTCTATTCTCTTCTTGTCTAACCCGTACATCGTCCATGTTTCACATCCATACATTGCTACAGTCCATACAAACACTTTCAGAAAAGGCTTCGTGACAAATGTATACTCGATTTTAACAAATTTCTCTCCTTCAGAAACGCTTTCCTCTTCATAGCAAACCTATATTTTATAACCTCTCAACGTCAACCATCATCAGTCATTTTGCTCCCTAAATAGCAAAACTAATTTACTACCTTAAGTGTCTCGTTTCCTAATGTAATTCCCTCAGCATCACCCGAGTTAATTCGACTACATTTCATTATCTTCGTTTTGCTTTTTGTTGATGTTCATCTTATATCCTCCTGTATAATCCATTCAGCTGCTCTTCCACGTCCTTCGCTGTCTCTGACAGAATTGCAATGTCGTCGGAAAACCACAGAGTTTTATTTCTTCTCCATGGGTTTTAATTCCCACTCCCAATTTTTCTTTTGTTTCCGTTATTGGTTGCTCAATATACAGATTGAATAACATCGGGGATATGCTACAGCCCTCTCTCACTTCATTCTCAACCGGTGCTTCCCTTTCATGCCCCTCGACTGTTATAACTGCCCTCTGGTTTCTGTAGAAATTGTAAATAGCTTTTTGCTGTAACGCTACTCAGACTTGAACCTGGTGACCTTTACGATAGCTCCCTCATAATACAATCTGAATTATTAAACAAAAGTTGCACAACGCTAATAACATGAGACTTTTGGAGTTAAACAAAGGTGCGCCATCCCTCACAAAGATATAAGCAGAGGGTTCCGTCAAGCAAAGGGAATAAGCAAGCAGTCACTATAAATCGATGCTGCTATTAATATCCAAGGACTTCGCCTTTAAACAATAAATGGGTAAAGCAAGTAACTACTAACGTTTGTGACTTGAGAAACGAATTATACTGACGTTCATAATAACACCTTGGTGAAGGTGGATAAACATGGAATGGAGGTGAGGATAAGGAAGGAAATTAACTTTGTCTACATAAATCGTACGTGATTGCAGAGTTAGCTATAACAGTGAAGAACCAGGACCAGAAAACAACATACATACATCAGTTCCCATGACTAAGCACAAGTTTTCGTTTACGAATTGGCTGCAGGAGCTGAGTGGCAGAAAGAAAATTATTGTCACTCCTTGTCCCTTCTTGTGTCACTGCCAAACAAACATAGTGCGTACGAGTCTCATTCTGAAACTGCAATCTTATTACGATGAACCCATTGAGTTTGCTCTTACAAAATTTTAGGCATTACTTTTGAGCCAGGAGAGATCTTGACGCAGAAAGTGAACTCCTCACACTGCAGGGTGACACCTCATCCCTTAGCAGATCTTATCCTTGGAAAGCGTCCGTATGACAGCTTTTCTGAATCCAGTTTCACAGTCCACAGAGATCAGCCCGTGGCCTTCCACAATGCAGATTACCAGCCGGAAACAGCGCGCCAGTCCAGAGCATTACTGCCACTGACCCAGGCTTTCAGTTCTTACACTTCTATGATGCACTTGCCATTCTACCCGCAGGGCCTCTTTTTTCCTACAATCACTCAAAATTACACATTTCTCCTCCAGAAATAAATGAAATATGAAGTACTAGTTATTTTTGCAACAGCTGGTATTTACTCTTATAATCTGCATACTACCATGAATTTCTTAGTATTAGCTTTAACTTAATTGTGTTACTGAATTGACTGAGGCACTAATTAGGATACAATTTAGTTTTTGGAAAGCTACTCCATAGCAAGTATGTGTCTTTTTTAATCACTATGTAACTGACCTAATGATAATACTACTAAGTATTTTGCAATCCCTTCTGGGTACTATCCTTCAGTGCATTTTCAAATATCATTTCTGATCTGAAGATGGTTGTACAATCAGCTGATACTAGTCATCAATTGGAGTTACTTACAAGTTATCTTGTCCACAAAACGTTTTTGTTAAAAATGTTTGAGCAATATGTAACCAGCAATTGCCTTCCAATGAAGAGCTGTACGCTGTCGTGAAGACACATCACCTCTTCGTAAATGTGTGGAGCATTGTAACTAGTTGTTACCTTAGAAAGCTGTGTTACCTAATCCTCTTAGAGTGTATTTACATTCCCATATACTATACATATAGTGCCGTTTCTATGGAACACTCGTCCCCCATATACAGCGCGTTGTGCTCCATCAGTCGAAAATGAATCGAGCCAGTACCATACTTGCGAAAATATTGTATACGATCATATCTTGGTTAGCAGTCGATGATATGGCACAACTCTTTGAAATGCAGTAAAATGAAACACACTTCATCAGCATCCGCTATTTGCAATGCATCGCGTGTGAATATAGCGAGTTGTGGTTCCTGAACACGTGGCGAATGTTTGAGCCGAAAGTCTTTTCCTCCGACAATGTGATAATGGATGATATAATACAGGAGAGTAATTACTTAATAATAAATGCATTTACGTCAAGTTAAAACAATTGCTGTTGGAATAATTAGTTACGCAGTGGATTTGTCCATAACGGACTTTCGATCGAAATGTTTTGTGATAGTTGTTTCGTTCTCTTTTAATTTGGTAAACGTAAACACTCAGCAGTCCTACCGGCTTACACTGATTGGCACTACGTGTAATAAAACTGCCACGCCTTTTTTTTATGTATTCAGTGAGAGGGGAGTCAGTCGGCTTCAGAAGAAGATGTACATTTTCCGATCTCTTTCCGACAGTGTTTCTAAATCGATCGTTTACGATCGCCCTGTCGTTGTGATTTAAACGTCTTTGGTGTGGGGGCATCGTACAACGTCTTACCATTGGGCCATCTCACTCGGTTGTTGTCAGTATGAGCTTAAGACCACTAAATTTGATGCGATTCTGTCTTTTTATTATTCGGGAGTTGTCCGTCTGGTTTTAAACTTTCTTTGCTTTTTGCGTTTAATTTGATTGGGAAACCGTTGAGATTGAACTTAACATATACATGGATGGACAGAGACATGAAAGGTTGCAATAAATTTTTCATCTGTGATTATTACTTTACATATGAAATATTCTGTTCTAGATTAATAAAAATGAATTTCTTTGAATATTCCAAAATAATTATTCAAGTTTTACTTTTATTCAAGTACTAAAGCTGTTTGTGCAAGAATGAAAACATAATTGTCCATCGAACTTAGCAAACATTTTCACCTTGCAGTGGATTTTTGTTTAACTGGATATACCCCGACTAGCTTTGAAGCATAAGACTATCTTTACCATATGAAAATGTTTTCTTTTTTTATATTGCTAAGCTCTCATGAAAATCATCCACTTTTAAATATACTTTATGATATGTTTCAGAATTTATCACTATTTTGAATGAAAACTTACAAAAGCTGCAGCTTGTATCCACCTGTGAATGCACAAGATAAAATTTACTATCTCTTTTTATTCTGCATCTGGAATGCTGTGAAAAGAAACACTTTATTATTTTAGTTCACCTTTTTAGGATGTGGTCGTTATTACGATAGTATATTTAAATCTGCCGCTGCTGCAGACTGCTCGCTCGCGGCGCAGCTCCGCTCCGCCAGCGATATCCAACAAAATGCTGAAATTTCTTAAATAAAATGGGTAACGTCCGGTGCGAACCATGCAGTAATTGTGACAAACAGATTTTACTATATAAATATATTTTAACAGAAACAATTAAAATCTTTACACACCTTTTACAATCCCAGCGACTAATGACAAATGAAGACTACTTAAGAGCGTAATCCAACGTCACGAGTTCCTCTCCCATTCAGTCCGTGCAGAAGACAAGAGATTCTATTACAATATATTGCCTATTTATATCTTAACTAATTCTTGTACAGTCTTTGTCATTCTGATTACATATCGTTTCTTCTGTGGCGGTTTTCACATCCTCCGCCATGTTAGTATTTCACACTCTCTGAACTATGATTTATAATAGGAAAATTCATAATTATCTTTTTCCTCACAAAATTAAGTGTCCTTTTGAAATTCAATTAACAGAAATACATATAAATTATCTGTTACAGTGAGCATTATACATCGAAATGTTCTTTTAACTTCCACTTTGGATGCGTGCTGCCAGAGAACGTTACATAACAGTAAGAAATCTGATCCGTTTTCTCTGACAAAAATGCTGGAATAATCCCAGAAAAATGAGATGAACGTCAAACAAGGGTTGGCGTTATGGCGCCTGCACCTCTCATGAGCTCTGACGGACATTTGATGAGCCACAGTCCATATGCCACGTAGATGCTCCGGATCCTAAGAAAAGAAATAATCGAATGTACCTTGCGAGAAAGGATTGTTACAACAAAATATTTTGGAGTAGCAATGTTTCTTGTGTTGGACGTTCAACAACTGTTTCAGCATGGAACACCCGACGTGAAGGAGTTTCTGCACTTAGAGTCAGAACGTACCAGCGCAAACCAGTGGCTGCAGAAGCTGGAGCACTCCAGCCTAGGGACAGGCGTGACACAGGAATGAGTGGGGTGAATTCTGGCGACAGCAGTTTCAACCCCAGTGTGAACAACACATACAACTATCGTGTGCCCTGTAGTAAGCAGGGATGATGCCACTGTCAATAAACCCAGCTACTGCTAATCCCTTGAACTCCAGTCTGGCATTACTTGGATGCTGTCATCCAATCTTCAGGTGTTATGTACCTGCAGATGATTCAACAACATTCTCTGCTGTTACTATCTGCAAGGATGTATCTAGTTTGCGTGAATAAAATTGTGTCTGTGGCACCAGAGTCAAAGGTTTTTCATTCAATTCATGTTTCATTTTTGCAAAGCATTCACCTTCTTTTTATCGACTTATTGCCGAATTACATTCTATGATATTAAAATAAGTGTAAATCTCAATGACACAAATAACACTTGTACAAAGAATCATCATTAATTTGGCTTCACACAGTTCAGAAAACGTGGCATGCAGATTGTGTGTACATCATTACATGTATATGTGCTCACACCAGCAAATATATACAGAAACAGAGAGAGAGGCACACAGAGAGACAGAGAGGCGAGAGATGGATGAAGAAGTTAGAGGCAGAGAAAAAAAAAAACAATGAGCGATAGAGAGAAAAACAAAGAGCGAGAGAGAGAGAGAGAGAGACAGACAGAGAGAGAAACAAACATGAAGCAGAGATAGAGGGAAAGACAGTGGGAGAGCGAGTGAGAGAGAGAGAGAGATATAAGAAGCACAGACAGAGATGGAATGGTAGAAATGATACTACGACAAGTTAGGGAAAGTGAATAAGCATTCTGAGTGGAATAAAGAGGGCCAGGGAGACAGAGATATTCGAAAATGGATAGAAGGAATCGGATTGATGGTAGGTGGTAGAGAGAGGATTCACAGGGAGAGGGAGACAGGAATGAGTAAAGTGGAGGAGGATGGACGACAAAAAGGGAACAAAATGCAGGGAGAATTTAAAGTAACACGTCTTTCTATCGCATCTTTACTGATCGTGAGATGAGACACGGCGCAGTAAGCAGTAGATTTAACAGGAAACCTGTTTCCTCTCCCGAAGTTCATTATTGTAGCGAACTATGATGGCGCCACATGATGCTGTATATGTTGAGTATGTGGTGTGCGCATGGTACACATTTGAGTAGACCACAATTATGCCTCAATTACGCCAAATACATAACATTTATACATCCTACACGTACCATACCTAAGCCATTCATACATCATACGCACGTCATAAATACTTCATGGTAAGATACTTCGACACTGTGAAATAATGGCGTCGTAGCATAGCCAGTAAAAATGTTAGCTGAGTCGCACCAAATGTGGAACCTGGCCTTAAAATTGCCAATTTGGTTGGACGTCACGTCGCAAATTGGTAGAATTGGTATGAGAAACAAAAATTCAGATGAACCGGCCGAAACAGAAGTAACAGATCTGTAAAAACATCCATTTTTGCAGATGACTATTTGCATTAAGAAAATACTTGAGTGCTTTGCATTATTGACTGCTGAACCATTGCAATCCATATTTGCTGTAGCGGGAAACAGAGTTAAATAATGCCAAAGTGAGATACTTTGACATGCAGTGTGTGTGACAACACAGCAAATTCCGCAAAAGTTGTGGTAAATATTAAGATACTTTGACATTACGCTGAGTGTGAATTTTACAAATAAAGAGAAGTTATGTCCTCTGTCCAGCTGTGTGTGACTGAATCTAAAAAACTGGTAGTCAACATTAGCACAATCAATGACCTTTGCGTCAACCAAAAGAGTATTCTACATTTTCTGTGAGCACTCAACAAATATCTATAGCGTGTAATGCATTTATTTTAAATATGTGGATGCTGTGATCATGCATTAGCGATTTTCTATGTTAGACTATTGGTTTCTTCACAATGTCTCTATCAGGCAGTTTACATTTTTGCTGTCCCTACTCACATGCATACCTACCAAATCGATGACTGCTACAATTGCTGACGAAGTACTGCCACAGTACTGTCCTGGAATTGTATTTCGTAGCTCTTCAGAAAGAAAACAACACTATATCGAATGCAAAGTATTATCTAACAGTCTACGAACATGCGCTGTTGCTCTAGACCAAGATCTGCTGGGCTCCATTGCTGTTAGGAAATTTCCTCACCATTCTAAGTTTGAGCTCTGTAGTGATAGGATTAGGGTGCGGGTATTTGTTATAATAAATTAATATTTTATTATTATTATTCCAGTTACATGAATTCGCCTTTCACTGTAGTGAGAAGACCATTAGTTAAATAATGGCGAGGTGAGGTGCTGTGACACTACTATATGTGTGACATCATGTCATATTCTGCAAAATCGTGATGAATTTTAACGTGAGGTACTTTGACATAACAGTGTGTGGCGTCATGGTCAATTCTGAAAAAAAAAGAAAAAAACGCTAGGCTAATTGTGCGCCACAAAGTGCTATCCTACCATAGGTTACTGTAGCCAGTCTCACCATAAATAACGATCATTTTCAACCTTCAAATTTTAATGACGGCAGTCAGCAGCAGAGTACTGACTATTTTCTGTAATCTGCTATAATTTCAACTCATTTTTTACACAAGTATCCATTCTAAGTACCACATCAAACCACTGCTACGAGGATACACGTCTTGCAATACATTTTGTGTGCATCTTCATTAAACATACGACTGATCTCGTATTTCTGCAAGTCTCAGCCAGTTCGTATAAGCATTCTTTTATATCGAGACGGTGACTAGTATTGACTGAGTGCTTTTGCAAATCCCAGCTCTCAGGACATTCCATCTACTGATCCAGTTGCATTGTATCCTAATAAAAGAAGCAAAGTATAGTTATAATTGTTTCACGAGGATATCGAGACAGTTTAGTATTACTACATGTAACATATGGTTCATCTATTTTGTGTGTTAGGGTTTCGACTTATAACTACATCATTTACCTACACATACAAGGAAGAAAGTATTGTATCACTGGGCTGAGGTGCACGAAAAGATGTGACTTCATGAACTCCACATGTCACCCTAGTCAAGTGTAACCAGACGTAAAAATTTGTGAACAGATCGAAAATTCAATTTTAAACAAATTCGTAATGTTCGTGTCTGATGTTAGGATGAAACATCTCCTTTCGAGTAACTCCGTGACTGATTTCAATAGGCTTAGGGGCGATAACACCACTATAAAAAAAGACAAATATATACTACTTAACTAAGAGTCAATGCGTTGTCTATAGGCACTACAAAATATGACCACTGTCCGTCTTTTACAATCTCATGCAGTAAACCGATACCTACAGCAAGAATCGTCCGTGTATCTACAATGTTATTCGCACTGTCATGTGGCACCCAGACAACATGCATAGGACACACGTTGTCGATATCATGATCACCATGTCCGTCATAAACTGCCTGAAAGCTACCTATTGTATGCTGTCTTTCAGGTGGGACGTTATTTTATACTCACATCTGTTCAGCACTACTGAGCACATTTGGCGGCGCAAATAGACCCCCTCCTTGTCTCAGCTCGCCGGTCACACAAAATTGCATCATGCATGGGAACCGCGGATGCAGACCGTAGTCGATTTTTCAAATTGATTAGCCATTAAATGCCACGCCACTGAGCATCTAGATACTGCCAGCACAGACATGTCCACACTGCCAAGTACGGAGCTACATTGACAAACGTATTTCTCTTCGCTGCATTTGCGACTGGAGCAGGAAAATGAATTACTATAAAATTAAGGCTTCATGATATTTTTCTGGAAGTACACACACGGGCTGCCCATTGCCACACACGTGAAACAAGTAATCTATACGTAAATGTATATTCTCTTATTGTAGATGTGGGTGATATTTCCACTATCCAGCCGGAGTATCAGTAAAGTTTACTTCTTCCAAATGTTAACCCAACACAACTCCAACCTCGTTTGCCAACTCTTACGTGCGTTGAAAAAGAGCAGACATGGATTGCTGTGTGTACCCATATCTGACATACAGCTATAAGTCTACTGATTATTACAAAAAGTCAGTCGATAACGAAATAACAACATGTGTCTTGATGGACTAGATGCACTGCTAAAAATACTGCTGTGTTCTCATTAATGTTTACGATATTGACAGGTGGTGCTTACACTACTTCTCCATTGGATGTATTTTTTGAGAGTTATGTTTCTTTCGGAGGCCATGCTTCGAATATTACAAGCAGTGATTTATTTCTTAGCATCCGCACCTACATCGACATAGTGTTTACAGTTATTTGATATATATCATAAAACTTAGGTTACAGACAGATGACCAAAGCTATATCTCTGTTTACCAATCCCGACCATCCTACACTTGCCAAAATAACAATAGAATAATGCCCGTTCCTTTCATCTCACTAATGGATTCCTCTGTCAATGCAATAAAATGACACGCAAATTATTGTCATGTATTTTGGTAATTGCAAGCCCACTCATCGAAATATATCGTGTCCTTCAAGTTGACTTACAGTCCTAAAATTTGGCAAGGGGCAAAGTTTCTCAAAACAAGTAAGACCACAAATCATACACTTTCAATTTTTAGTTATATCTCATGAAAAAAATATTCTTTTTTCCATTTCAAACAATGAAAAATTGAAAAATCCAGGAATGTAAAGGATAGTTGCTATTCCCCATATAGCGTAGACGCTTAGTCGAAGATGTTGTTGTTGTGGTCTTTAGTCCAGAGACGAGCTCTCCATGCTACTCTATCCTGTACAAGCTTCTTCATCTCCCAGTACCTATTGCAACTTACATCCTTCTGAATCTGCTTAGTGTATTCATCTCTTGGTCTCCCTCTACGATTTTATCCTCCACGCTTCCCTTCAGTACTAAATTGTTGATCCCTTGATGCCTCAGAACGTGTCCTACCAACCGATCCCTTCTTCTAATCAAGTTGTGTCACAGATTCCTCTTATCCCCAATTCTATTCAGTATCTCCTCATTAGTTACGTGATCTACCCATTTCATTTTCAGTATTCTTCTGTATTACATTTCGAAAGCTTCTATTCTCTTCTTGTCTAAAATATTTATCTTCCATTTTTCGCTTCCATACATGGCTACACACTCCATACAAATATTTTCAGAAAGGACATCCTGACACTTAAATCCACACTCTATATTAAAAAATTTCTCTCCTTCAGAAATGCTTTCCTTGCCATTGTCAGTTTACATTTTATATCCTCTGTACTTCGCCCATTATCAATTATTTGGTTCCCCAAATAGCAAAAATCATTTACTACGTTAAATGGCCCTTTTTCTGACCTAAATGCCGCAGCATCACTAATTTAAATCGACTACATTCCATTAGCCTCGTTTTGTTTTTGTTGATGTTCACCTTATATCCTCCTTTCAAGACACTGTCCATTCCGATCAACTGCTGTTCCAGGTCCTTTGCTGTCTCTGATAGAATTACGATGTCGTCGGCAAACCTCAAAGATTTTATTTCTTCTCCATGGATTTTCATTCCCACTCCCAATTTTTCTTTTCTTTCCTTTACGGCTTGCTTAGTATACAGATTTAACAACATCGGGAATAGACTACAACCCTCTTTCACTCCCTTCTCAACCGCTGCTTCCCTTTCATGACCCTCAACTTTTATAACTAGCATCTGGTTTCTGTACAGATTTTAAATAGTCCTTCGCTCTCTGTATTTTACACCTGCCACCTTCAGAATTTGGAAGAGAGTATTCCAGTCAACACTGCCAAAAGCATTTTCTAAGTCTACAAATGCTAGAAACGTAGATTTTCCTTTCTTTAATCTGCCTTCTAAGATAGGTTATAGGGTCATTGTTGCCTCGCGTGTTCCAACATTTGTATGGAATCCAAACTGATCTTCTCTGAGGGCGGCTTCTACCAGTTTTTCTATTCCTTTCCAAAGAATTCGTGTTAGTATTTTCGAACCATGACTTATTAAAGTGATAGCTCGGTAATATTCTCACCTGCCAAGACCTGCTTTCTTAGGGATTGGAATTATTATACTCTTGTTGAAGTCTGAGATCATTTCGCCTATCTCACAAATCTTACTCACCAGATGGAAGAGTTTTGTCATGGCTGGCTCTCCCAAGGCTATCAGTAGTTCTAATGGAACTTAAATCTTTCAGTGCTCTGTCAAATTCTTCTCGCAGTATCATATCTCGAATTTCATCATCTACGTACTCTTCCATTTCCATAATGTAGACAAAATACACACACACATACACACTCACATTCACTCACACACACACACACACACACACACACACACACACACACACACACCAAACACACACACACACACACACACTAACGCAGACACAACTCACGTGGAGAGATGTAGGATCCCTTTGCGGTGTAAAAAATTAAGTTCTGAAATCAGTGCCACCAGAGGATACGGCCGTTTATGTCACATATTTTGATACTCAGGAACTCACCACCAAAATCTATAGGGTACTTCCCTTTGTCCCAGAATAATATACCCTGGCAGGAAGCAAGATTTCAGAGTAAAAGTAAGGGAAAAATTCCGAAGAATGTAAATCAATAATTGTATCACACCAAAAAAATAATTTTTTTTCAAAATTGTTAACCGACTGTTTGTGTGTCCGTCTGTTAAGCCCACATCTTCTCAGGAATTACAATAGCAAATGCGAAATTATACAAAACGTTTATACCTAAAATGTAAATGTCTGGGATGTCTTGGAATTCCCAGACTGTTGTCTTGTCGGTATCGATATCGGTACTAAGAAAAAATCATACATATTCTAAATTCCTGGAATAGATGAAGTTTCTATGTGCATGGTTAAGTTTGCATAGAATCCTCGAAGAGCTAGTCCTATTCACCAATCTGTATTATTAACTTTCACTGCAAATCGTTCTTATTTAAAATTTCCACATTTAAAATTTCCTTCACTATTTCACCATAGAATCACAAACTGTAGGTTTTCCTTCAGCTGTCTTAGGTAATGTGCATCAAAACAGACGTGTACTACTTGAACCGTTGACATCATCGAATCAGAGTTTTAAATAGAGCCTTACATCGACTGACCATGTCTATTGCTAAATATCATCTCAGTGAGTTATTTTCTAAGAAGCGATGTCCAGCAAGTCGGAAATGGGGTTTTCTGGTCCGTTTTGCATTCGCAAGGGATATTTAATTTCCATTGCTGCAATTTTTAGCGATCCAGGCGTTTGAAGCTTAGTAAGCAGTTCTTAATGGCTGCCCCGAGTTTGATATTTTGCGTTAGTTGCCTACGTAAGATTATGTAGCAGAGGTTAGACATGGGAAAAGTAGGTGTGAAGTGGAAGTGAAAGAATGAAGAAACCCACAACGGAAAGGTTTGCTGAGTACGAGAACACGGCAACCAGCAGCAGAGACACAGAAGGCGACGCAGGCTTCACCAGCGACTGCAGAATCGGAGCTAAGCAATGACTCCGAGAATTTCATCGTCGGCATAGGCAACGGCTTCAGCGTGGCTAGGCAACTTCACTTTCAGCGGCAACAGGAGAGCAGAGATACACAACATGGCTACAATGATAAGTGTTGCCTTCGAAAATGTGTAGGGTATGTACGTGAATTCGTAGGTTTACCGTCAGGGATGGAGGTTTGTGTGACGAAGTTTATGTGTGTTGGAGAATGTTCGTGCACCAGACAGTCCGTAAGCAGAGAGGTCAATTAATTTTACAAAATGTTGATGCTATTATTCAGGTAAGCTTTCACAAATTTCAGCACTAAGATTTCGAGTGTGAAATCTGAATTGCATTCTAAGTAAGGGAAAGTCAATTCGAAATTTAATTCTAAGACAGAACAAGGAACTTCTGTATCAAATGCAAATGTTGATAACGTAAAATCAGAGGTTGCGAAAAATAAAGTTGAGACCGAGAGTATGATTGAAGAGAAACAGAGGGAAATAAATATACAAATGGCAAAATTTCAGATGATGTTGACGTTGTTAACGGTAGAGTCGGTTCAGATAATAAACCATTGCAGACAAAGTAGGAAAGATGCAGAACAAGTTGAGTGGCGATGTGGAAAGCTGTTTGCAGAGGCAAAATACACTTCAGGAAGAGACCAGTAAAGCATACAATAATTTATCTGAAATAATTGTAGAGTGTCAGGAAAAGATTGTACTTAATACACTGTGCTTGAAAGCAAGATTTCGGACTATGCAACACAGCGCAAGCATTAAATTAATAACGTGCGTGAAGTGTTAAATTCCATATCAAGGTGTCCGGTCGCTACAATAATGAAAGTAGCGTGAGGTGGATCAAGAAGTGTACAGCTTATTGCAAATGATGGAAAACATCATACAGTAAATTTTTTTGCCGTTGGTAGAGACGATTCGGTGCAGGGAATTGAGGACTAAGCGAAAAGGCAATTGGGAGATGGTGCTGAATTCTGAGATAATTTAATGAGTAATTCGTTCATCAGTTACGGTTTGTTCGAGAAATGTTTTTAAAGAAATTTTAGAGTGATGTGACGCAAACAACTTCAGAATGAGTTCTTACATGGACAGAATTACAGGAGCGTCAATGTTTCAATGTGGGATTACTGCGTGACTAACCTGAAAAAAATTAGTGCACATAAGACATTATTCCGGCTTATTAGTGAAAATTATGATGCTCAAAAGACGGTTGCTGGTTTCTCTACAGTCCACGAATTCTTATGTTTCACTGAGAAGCTCGAACAGAAACTAAAATTGCAGCCACAGTATCTTAATAACCGGCAGCGAAATCGGAACTAGTACGTAAATGACAATAATTATCATGTATCTAGTCGGAATAGTAAAATTCACAGAAATAATAATAATAATAACAATTATCAGCAGAATGATAATTATAATGAAAATTTGCTAAATCGCAACAGTGACGGAAGGTTTGAGGGAGTGATGAGCCAACGACCACGAAACATAGACACGAGGCCGTAAAGCTAGGACAAGTCACCTCTGAGTCCTGGAGATGGCTAAATAAATATGCAGCTGAAACGACGTAATATGTAAAAAATACGAGAGTATTCGAGAACTCTGCAAGCCGGGCTCAAATATTGGAAATAGAGAGAATTAAAACTGTGGGTAAAGTTTGGAGCTGTGTGAAGTAGTACAACAGAAAAGAGAGAGCACTGAAATGTAATTATGTATTAGATGACAATGCTATGGGACTGGGCAGTTTATTTTATTCGGAGGAATAAGATGACAGTAATGGCAGAATTTGGGCGGGGGAATTAGAATCCGAATCAGAAGCAAAGGTAAATCCGAACTTGGCAGAAATCGAATGTAACGTGATTTCAGTTGAGGTGTGATATAGTAAGAGGCAATTGTGATATGTGCGGTAGTTCAGTTGTAGAAATTTATAATGTTGTACAAGATGTTTGCGGTCACTTTAATTGCCTATCGACGGATATGGGGGAGGTCTGTGGAGAAGCTGATAGTGTATCGCCTGAAGAATTGTTAAGGGAAAGTAATGTTTTGGGAGGTAAAGTTAGGTGTCAGAATACTGCCCCTACTGAAAACTATACTTCTGAATAAAAACCAGTGCCTTCATTTCCATACAGGGTGGAGCGCTGCTGGTTGTCATGAAGGTGAAAATCAAAGAATATGTTAGAGAAAGGTCAGGGGAATATATTGTACAAATTGGCTATGGAGAATCTTCCGATTTAGGAGCTGATATTGATGCTGAATAGTATGTCAAGCAGGAAAATTATTATTCTATTAAGGACAGGAGATCATAGGAAAAATATTGAAGACATTATTATGACATTTATGGGTACGAGAAAACCTTAAAGTAGCAGGGGGCTTAAGCAGATGGAAAATGAAACAGGTGCAAAGTCCGAGTGTGATGACTAGTTTGATGGAAATGCCCATCTTAAGGAATTTTCTATCATTGAGATGTCTACCATAAATGTGGAGGGACAAAAGCAATCTGTAGAGATATTCCTGACAGAATATCTTGTTTTCATAAAGGAGGCAGAAGGGCGTAACAACGAAGTGGAGACTAAGTGTAGCGAGAATTTCCGTGGAATATTATGCTGTAGCAACTACTTTAATTATTTGGGGGAAGACGAGTTACCGAAATATGTGTGTGCAGGTTTCGTAACAGTAGTCTCTAAGATGGAGATAAAATCTGTTTTTCGTCGGCGATAGCAGATCAATTGCTGTTGGGTAGAGATGAAGATTATTATTTAAATGATGTTGCGTTTGGGGAAGTTGAAGCTACTGAGACAGATTTGTTAAATGAAGGAAGCTGAGCTTTTATTTCTGTTCAGTATGTGAGCTGATGGCTCTCAACGATTACGTAAGCTCCAGATGTCAAAAGATCTAGACGATCGTACTACACAGGAAAAGGCTCAGTAGCCTGTATGGACGTATGAAACATGTGACATGGTTAGGAAGCTTGAGAAGAGTAGGAATGAATCAGGGGCTAGAGGGTTCAGCAAATTATTTGAAACAGATACTGACATTTAAGTTTGGCCAGTAGCACGGTGGAAGTAGAAGAGAGATGAAGAGGTATCGAGAATGATTCGTTAACGGAGAAGTGTTTAGGAAGGGATGAAATTAACAATGCTCGCCCTGCTTGTATAAGCATGGATGATTGCGAAGGAAGAAAGTGTGCGTTTGTCGATTCTAAACGCATTATTCCACCAACAGTAAAAATTTTTTCTCGTAAAAGTAGGAGACCATTGGTGTGAAAGCAAAGAAACTTGGAAATCGAATGATAGAATGGAGAGAAAATTTTTATGAAATTCTATGGTGGCGCAATTGCATTTTTCCTGTTTGCGTATGATGTGTGAGGTGTTACAGCAAGTAAAATTATAAATGTACTTTATGTATAGTGAATAAATTTTCGTAGGATAATTTTATGTTTTGTAACATTGTACAAACTGATAATACTATGAAGTAGGAACAGAATAAGGATGGGCGCTGAACTTGTGTGTGGAAGTAGAAAAAGAAAAAGATATTTTTAATAATGTGAACATGGATCCGGCAAGTTGCCTGTACTTCGAAATGAAGAAGAAGTACGTAGTAGAAGAAAAAGGACAATTTTATCATTTCAGAAACTCGGTTTAAATTTC
Source organism: Schistocerca americana (assembly GCF_021461395.2). Classification (NCBI taxonomy): domain Eukaryota; kingdom Metazoa; phylum Arthropoda; class Insecta; order Orthoptera; family Acrididae; genus Schistocerca; species Schistocerca americana. The sequence continues at coordinate 489,354,949 of NC_060126.1, read as the reverse complement.
ATGAAAGAAGCTTGTATACTTGGAACCAATGTAGAGACATCTCAAGGTATGATGTACGTTAAGACAAATATTTTGAAAGACGATTTTAAAATGCAAAATATCCTCAGTAGTAGAAAAGAATTCTACCCAAAATTTATTTGTAATTAATAACAGATCAGTATTGAAAGAACCACAGAAATTTAGGAAATGATACTGTACTCAGATACATTGAAATAATCAGAGAGTGTTCGTAGTTTTAAAGAGACCATAATTTATCCACTGACTGAGATGGGCGATAAAATCTAATAGCGGATCAACAGAAACCTATGTAAGAAGAAGTAGGTACGACAGTAGAGGATCAAGAAAGAATAATCACTATGTAGTATGGGTAAACCTGAATAACCTAAGAGATTTCAAATTATAGATGGCAGAAGAATATATAATGCAGCAAATGAACCATGAAAAGTGAATACATATGTCTTAGGAATGTCAGACTGATAAACAGTATCTTATCGGTTACCTACCCCTGTAATTTTGAATAAAGTTCTCGATCTGTCGTCAGCTGCCTTCGTCATTGTCATCAGGAGGAATAAAAAACATCTTCCACGCCAACCTGCACTAATTCCGAAATATCGGTCATGCGAAACCTAACTTTCAAATTTCTCACATTTCATTCTAAAAGTCATAGATCATGGAGATTAGGAGGATGAAAAAATTTCTTTCTCCGAAAAGTAAAAATTTCTGAACAAAAATCCAATCCGATGTTAATAAGATTCGAAAACGTTACATAGACTGCGCACTTGATACCAAAGTGTGGAAATGAGTACTTAAAAAATCGCAGCTACTTGGTATGCCGTGACTATAAGATCAATAAGTCACAAATGGAATCATTCAAGTTAAGCAAATACTTGGTTGTAAGAATTTGAGGAATGTTCAAGCAGACTGACTCGTAACTGAATCAAGTGGAAGACCTCGGTCCATTGGAAGGAGACTGCAACAATGCAGGCAGTCTACAAACGAGACTCCTTACTAAACACTTATGTATCTCACATTATAACACAGGCACATCTCGAGTACGTAGGAGTAACACAATACAGGACTTGCAAGGGATACTGAACACATGCAAACAAGTGCCGCACCAATAGTGACAGGCTTCTTTGAACTGTGCAAGAGCGTCACTTGTAGAAGCAAATCATCTCGCAGAACACTACTTATTAAGTTAAAAAAAAAAACAGTTTTAAGAGAAGAATCATACAGTACACCTCAGCCCTTATACTTCCTCCCATAGGAACTGCGTAGAAAGGTTAGCATAGTTAGAGGGCGAATACAGCATTTATGCAGGCATTCATGTCACGAACCATACTCAAATTGAGCGACAAGAAACCCTAAAACGTATTACAATGTGAAATAGTCTTTGCGATGTACTTTACAATGGTTTTCAGTGTATGTACGTAGGTCTCGATCATGTAACAAAGGAATGTGAGAATCTGGCTTGTAGCTCATCCCCATGTTATGTAATCTGTAAAGAAAGAACGGAAAATTAGGAAGAGGTATTATGATTTTGAGAATATAAAAAGTTACAAGGTTTGCCGATGACACTGTAAATCTGTCAGAGGAGAAAGGATCTTGGAAGAATGGATGAAAGATTTGGACATTCTTTCAAAAAGAGGTTATAGGAGGAACATTAACACGAGTAAAGCTGTTACAACGGAGTGTAGTCGAGTTAAGTCGTTTGATGTTGATTGAATTAGGTAAGGAAATGAGACATTAAATGTGTTCAGTTTTGCTAGTTGGAAGCAGAATAACTGAAGCTGGTAGCGTTAGAGAAAATATGAAATACAGATTGAAAACAGCAAGGACATTTTTTTAGACAAAGAAAAAATGTTAATAAGTAATGGAAGTACTCATCTGGAGGAGTTTTACCTTATGGAAGCGAAACGGCGATGTAAAATATCGGACGTAAATAAAATGTTTTCAATTGTTGTGTTATATAGGACTGCTGAAGATTAGATGGGCCGATCAGATCACTAAAGAAGATTAACTGAACTGAATCGGAGAGAAAATAGATTTATGACACAGTTTGACATAGAGAAGGGGTAAATAAACAGAACACATTCTGAGGTACCAAGTAGTAATTAATTTGGTAATGCATGGAGTGTAGGAATGTGACATTTACGGAGCGTGCCCAAAGTTTGGTCACACTAAGCATGTTGAACTGGGGGTAGGTTGTAATAATAACGCGCAGATGAAGAGACTTTGCGCACGACAAACTATAGTGGAGACAACAGTAACACCAACAAAGCTACTTTACTGTTTGATTTAAAATTCCATGACTTTTAATGGTTATATGCGGATACATTATTCCTTATCAGAGCAAAGAGGGTGATCAAATGCTATGATCTACTGTGAGGATCTGCTGCTTGATTTAAAATTACATGATTTGTAAATGGTTATAAGCGAATACATTATTCTTCACCAGAGAAAAGAGGGTGATCAAATGCTATCATCTACTGTAAGGATTTTTGTACAATTTCTCTGTAACCTTACACTGTTAGAACGTAAATAAAATGAATTTAGACTTTTTATCAATTTCGACAGTTATAGAATTCGGTTTGAAATTAAAGAAGAATTTTTCGTCAGGAGGTTCTATAGCTGTGAATGGTGACTTCATACTAACATATTCTTCCGTTTTGAGCATTCATGAACAGAATAACTTCCACTGACTTCTAAATCCACATCTACATCTACGTGAGTACTCTACAGTTCAACTGAAGCACCTGGCACGGGGTTCTCTACCGTTCCACTCTCCAACAGAGCGTGCGAGAAACAGACAAAACAAACACTTGAGTTATATTCTAATTTTATTTTATTTTATTTTATTTTATTATGATGATCATTTATCCCTGTGTAGGTTGCCTACAATCGAACTTTTCACATTCAGAGCAGAATGTTGGTGATTGAAATTTCGTGTAAAGATCTTTCCGCAACGAAGAACGTCTTTGCTTAAATGATTGCCATCCCAACTCGTTTATCATATCGATGGCACTCTCTCCCATATTTCTCGATCACTCGAAAAGGGGGTACCCTTCTTCGGACTTTTTGGATGTCTTCCCTCTTCCCTATCTGGATCCCATACAGTACACCAGTACTCTAGCATAGGACGAACAAGGGTAGGGGCATGCAGTCTCTTTAGTACCCCTGTTGCATCTTGTAAGAGTTCTGCCAGTAAAACGTAGTCTTTCGTTTGCCTTCAACACAACGCTATTTATGAAATTGCTGTAATTTTACCTGTTCGTAACCGTAACTCCTAGGTATGTAGTCGAACATACAGCCTTTAAATTTGCGTGATTTATCGTGTAACAAACTCAACTGATTTCGTGTTGTACTCGTGAGGATGACCGCACGCGTTTCTTTATTGGGAGATAATTGCCATTTTTCGCACCATACAGATATCCAGTGTTAGTCATTTTGCAGTCGTTTTTCATTTTCTGATGACATTGCTAGCCGGTAGCTGGCTGCTAATTATCTTGTATACAATAAGCACAAAAATAAAACACTGACTGCTTGCAGAACAGAAAAATGCTCTATGTTTTGCAGGTATTTATTACTGAGTTGCATGACCTGCAATCTGATATTTTACCACTCGCTACCAGCTGTTGACCTAATTTGGAGTTATACTACCGCATAAAGTTTCCATTTGTCGCCTACAGTCAATTCTGCAAATACTTCTGACGTAACCCCGACAGTCAAGAAATGGGAAAAGTCAAATCCGGGAATCGCAACGTCCAGGTGTCTGCGCCACCTCGGCCCGTCTCCCCTCCCTCGCTTGTTCAAAATGGTTCAAATGGCTCTGAGCGCTATGCGACTTAACTTCTGAGGTCATCAGTCGCCTAGAACTTAGAACTAATTAAACCTAACTAACCTAAGGACATCACAAACATCCATGCCCGAGGCAGGATTCGAACCTGCGACCGTAGCGGTCGCTCGGTTCCAGACTGTAGCGCCTAGAACCGCTCGGCCAATCTGGCCGGCCCCTCGCTTGTGCCATCGGCGTTTTCGCCGAAGGGAAACGCGAACTGTGACGGCGACCGATTTTTCCTTCAACAATATTAGGTACATCCTACTCCTTTAGCGGAGAGGACAAAAGTACTATCCAGTTAAACGTCCTTGAAGGGGCTCATGTGACGCCGGATGGTTTGTTACAGTAGCACTGAACGTGGCTAGGCTACCACACAGAGCGACCAAGTAAGAAATGTCAGTAGTACCCACAAAGATAATACTATTTTATTTCTGTAGTATAGAAACTGAGGTTTCAAGACACATGTTCCTAGGAAAAAGTTATTTGCTAAATATCCTTTTTAACATCTGGAAGCGTCTAGTATGACTTCTGGAAAACAAATTGTGAATTTTACGTGAGAGACTTTACCTTCTGCATATTTTCACGGTTAACTAAACTCATACTACCTGATTTTCCTTATACGTTGACGACTAGTTTATAGCATTGTGCAGTCTATAATTACAAGTGGTGGAGTTCGCGTTATTTTCCTCTGACTTGTATATCCCAAGCTAAGTCTTGTGTTCTTTTGTAGTTGTCTAGCGTCGAGGGGGAATCAATTTTCATGAAACTCTACCCATCTAGCCCTGTTCGAAACGCTATCCGCCTTCCTGTTACTTCAATTTTTTAATTTATTCTAGAACCGAAAGGTTAAAATGAAAGTTTTAGATAGCACTAAAATGATTTTGATTTGCTTGAGCAGGAAATACTGTCATCTCTACTTCGTTTCTAAAATATCGTTATCTTTGTCCTCATCATCAGTTATGTGACATCCACTGGAGGATAAATACCTACCCAGAACCCTACAGCATTACACAGTTATCCTACTCCTGCATACTGTGCAGTGCGATTCATCACTCTCCATTAGGATTTGCAGGCCGGTGTGGCCGACTGGTTCTAGGCTCTTAAGTCTGCAACCGTGGGACCGCTATGGTCGCAGGTTCGAATACTGCATCGGGCATGGATGTGTGTGATGTTCTTAGGTTAGTTAGGTTAAGTAGTTCTAAGTTCTAGGGAACTGATGACCTCAGATGTTAAGTCCCATAGTGCTCAAAGCTATTTGAACCATTCAAACCATTAGGAAACCAGCAGATATACTGCTCAGACCGTCTATCATTCGACAATTCGTATGCGCCTTTAGTGTTTAGTGGTATATCGTTCATGATTTTCACTATACAATTTGAGTCTGTAGCTCATACTCTAAATTGCCCATACGGAATAAAATGTGCGTGGCGCAGTTGTATCATCACTAACGTTCAACCATAACGTGACCCATTAAACATTAATCCTTCATATGACGACGGTAAACAGGCTGCAATTGCTCACTCACTACAATGCAACATGCCGTAACAATTAACTCCGTATCAGGGCCAGCATTCATAATAACCTATAATGAAATAAAAAATGGCACTGTACATTTGACAACGGTCACTCACACGTACGTGGCCTGATGCTTGATTGTTCATTATTATCCGAAATATCTTACAGTATTTAGCGCCGTATTACTGCCAAGAAGGTTAAGAGGACAGCCATATTACTGTTAATAGACACACATATAAAGAAAAAGCACAGTTTAGTTCTGTAATAATGTTGAAGATACTCAGCGATATAATAACAAAGACACTCCGGAAAAAATTAGTACAAGTGGAAAGACGACGTCTATTTTTATATGATGACGACACATGCCACCCTGGGGATAGTATTTGTATTGATAATGGTCTCGAAGTCGTCCTTCAAAACATAGCGTAGGGGAGCAGCCACACTATGTAATTAAAAGTATCTGGACACCCACAAAAACATACGGATCCATATTAGGTGCATTGTGCTGCCACCTACTGCCAGGTACTCCATATCAGCGACCTTAGTAATCGTTACACATCGTGAGAGAGCAGAATGGGGCGCTCCGTGGAACCCACGGATTTCGAACTTGGTCAGGTGATTGGGTGTCACTTGTGTCTTGTGTCTGTGCGCAAGATTTCCGCACTCCTCGACTTCCCTAGGTCCACTGTTTCCAATGTGATGGTGAAGTGGAAACGTGAAAGGACTTGTACAGCAATAAACTGTAAAGGCCGACCTCGTCTGTTGACTGACAGAGTCCGGGGACAGTTGAACAGAGACGTAATGTGTAACAGGCAGACATCTATCCAGACCACCACACAGAAATTCCAAACTGTGTCAGGATCCACTGCAAGTGTTATGACAGTTAGGCGGGAGACGAGGAAACTTGGATTTCATGGTTGAGCGACTGCGCATAAGCCACAAATTATGCCGGTAAATGCTAAACGACGCCTCCCTTGGTGTAAGAACCGTAAGCATAGGACCATTGAAGAGTGAAAAATCCTTGTGTGGAATGACGAATCACGGTACACAATGTGGCGATCGGATAGCTGTGTGTAGGTATGGCGACTTCTCGATGAACGTCATCTTCGTGTAGTGCCAACAGTAAAATTCGGAGGCGGTGGTGTTACGGCGTGGTCGTGTTTTTCATGGAGAGGGCTTGCACCCCTTTTTGTTTTGGGTGGCACTATCACAGCATAGGCCTACACTGATGTTTTAAGCACCTTCTTGCTTCCCACTGTTGAACAGCAGTTTGGGAATGGCGATTGCATCTTTCAACACGCTGGAGTACCTGTTCATATTGCACTGCCTATGGTGGAGTGGTTACACGTCAGTAACATCCCTGTAATGGAATGGCCTGCACAGAGTCCTGACCTGAATCCTGTAGAATACCTTTGGGATAGTGTGGAACGCCGACTTCGTGCCAGGCCTGACCGACTGACATCGACACCTCTCCTCAACCCAGCGCTCCGTGAAGAGTGCTCCCGGCGGCCCCACACGATATTATGCAGGTGTACCAGTTTCTTTGTCTCTTACGTGTATATATTTATCGTCTCTACCGTTAACTGTTTCGAGAAATGTATACTTCGTCTACTATTGATGATAGCACAATTTAGAGCAGTTTCGCTGTCCGCAACCACACAAATGGCACGGCTCCACGACATAATTCTATGAGGATCGAAGTTTACTTGCTATATGTTCCATTCATTGAATAGTGACTTACCGCGGCATACGGGATAATATTTGCTGTGTGGTCTTAGAGACAATGGAACATCCGTTGATAACTGGTCTTTACGTAAAATACGTTTCAACCACAGACGGGAATCAGCAGATGATCATATCTGCCTCTGATATTTAATGTATTCCCTCCATTAGACTTGTATCCAACCAGACGAAATAAGGTAATTACTTAACATTTGCGTAAAATCCAATTTATTTAAAATGCGGTACTAACGCTCTCTTCAAGATGTCGCACTGCTTTACTAGAAACTGTCCTACGACAGACGGTAATCTCTTCTTGCACCGATTTTTAATCTGGCCTCCCCACTACAATGCATAGCGTAGACTCAGAAAGACGGTGAGACTCGGCTTTTTTCTACTTTTATGGATGAAAACCAGAGCTAAGAAAAGCAGTGAGTGAATAACAACTATTTCATAGGTAATTGGTGTTCGATTCCTCGAACCTTTGGCTTAGTAATCTCTACTAAGAATTAGATGATATTACAATCATGTAAGTAAACAATAATCGCATAACACCTCTCTCTGGTGAAGTAACTGATGGCATATTTGACGTTAAAAAGAACCACTTAAACGGCGGATATTGTTTAAAGCTACTGCTGAACCTACGACGAATTCGTAGTATTCACCTGACAGCTACGGTAAGGTCAGTGGGGAAACATTCCCCATACTCAGAATACACTCAATAGGTCACGAAGGCGTAGCCTGGGAAGCATATCTTTTGTCTCACTGCAGTATATCTACAAGATTAACAATATCACAGACAAAGCAAAGTAACTAAGACTGAGAAACTCAAAGAGTTTTAGTATTTAGATGTTCTTATTTATTTGTGCCTCAGAAATTCGGAAGACTGCTGTGCTGTCCCTCCTCCTTGTCTCTAGCATCCCTCGCCGGTTCTGCGGAGAACCTACTCATTTCTTATCTTATCAGTCCATCTGTCCTTCAGACTGCTTTGATTTATTTCCTCCCACTCGATGATTTTATGCACTCTAAATATCCAATTTCAGAAATATCTTTCTTAAAATAAGGTCGACGTTTGATAGTAGTAGATTTCGTTTGGTCAAGAATGCCGTACTTGCCAGAGGTAATCTGCTTCTCGTGTTCCCCTTCGTGCATGCGTCATTTTTATTTTGCTTCCAGGATAGCAGGAACTCATTTACTTCGTCGTCAATAAGTTATGTTTATCGATAACCTCAATCATGATATTCCTCACTACCTTTGTCTTTTTGTCTATGTACAGGCTGTACTCGTTATGATATTTACTTCATTCAATTGGTGCTGTAATTCTTCTTGACTTTCACAGAAGATTGCAACGTCATCAGCGAATTTTAACATTAACATCCCTTGGACCTGAAATTTAATCCCCCGTATTTTAGTCATTTGTTGAATAGTAGGGAATAAAGATTGCATCCCTCCCCTACATCATTTTTAATGCAATAACTTTGTTCATCGTCTTCCTTATTGTTTCCTCCCGATTCCTATATATATATATATATATATATATATATATATATATATATATATATGCCGTATTACCTGTCTTTCTTTATATATCGTACCTATCACTCTGAAACTTTCAAACTGCTGTCACTTTCCGTGAAAGTGTCTTGATTTTTCTAAAATCGTTTGTCTGTTATCAAGCGCAATGCAGAACTGTCTCTCTGATGCTTTCATCTTTCCTAAAGCCGAACTAACGATCACCGAACACATTCTCGATTTCCTTCTTCATTTTTTTTACGTTTGTTAACATCCAGAAACTTTGCCACCTAAAGTTGTGCACCTAAAAACAAGTAGGGTAAAGAGACAGTGGTAGCAAGATCATTATAAAGATGACACACATTCCGTTATTAGACTAAGGCATTATCACCTTTCCGACAGTGAGATCATAACTTGACAGATTAAGAAGGAAGATAGACTGACATTAGACATATATTTGCTTCCACATCCCCTCCTGTGTACTTCATTTCATCGCTAACATCGTTACCACAAATTTTCTGCTGTCGAGTGAGATGCAGTTAATGTAAAGCACTTATCTCAGGTGAGGCTAAGTTTAATTCCAAATCCCGCACTGCTGCTACGATGAGGGACATACGAGTGCTAACAAGCATCAGTAATGAATAAAAGCAGGGTAAATCGCCAAAACTCAAAAAGGCCCAAGGAGAAGACAATACAACTAAGGGAGAAATAACTGTGAAACAGTAGGAAACGAGATTTAAGACCACAGAGAAACACATGGTTACAGTGAAGATGAAGTTAGGTACACAAAGAAATTTATGCTGCTCACTAATTTAAATAATGTTGCGTATCTCAAACAGCCACCATAGTTATAATGCTTTTTCATTCCCTATGGTTATTTAGTGTGTCACCTCCCTCTTGACCGCCATTTTGTTCAGTTACTTTCCTTGTGAAGCGGCAGAGTGACATACGGAGTCAGTAAATCAAGGCTCTCAGATTTCGGTGTAAGCCATGATGGCCGCTACGGGGAACAACAGAACGGGCTCACCACGCCGTGTCGGAGAAGGAGGAAACTGAACCATATCATGATGACGATTCGTCCCGTCTCCCACCTCCAACCATAATTCTCCGTTGGAACGACAAATCAGCACTCTGAGGCAGCACTAGCGGCCGAAAGGGTATAATAGAGCAGACGCCTCCAGATGAAGACACACACGGTGATGTACCAGAATTCTGCGTAGTCCTCGCACATCCTCGGCTAGCTACCATGAAAGCCGTAAGTATGCTACGTTTTGTCGCTATAGCCCCTTAGCTCAGGGAATGTCTACTTTTGTATGCTTAGTCCTTCTGATAGCACTACGTTTTTACAGTACCATCCGTCAATCGATGAAAACGAACCCATATGGGATCTCTTTGCTGTCTATCGGTCTATCAAATACCATTTTATCAGAAATGGGTAGAGGTATCAAATCGGAATATGTCAGTCTTTAAAGTTTGCAATCCTTTGGCAGTGCAAAATCCTCAGGGACGGGTACAGGCATTGTGTTGAAGTTTGACAAATACGAATTACGTTTGTACAGATCCCTTAGAGCACAACTCAACTTGGACCTGTCCCTTCTTTTCCCGAACACGTTCCGACTAAAATAACGTCGGCTTTCATATTTACCTACTTGTCAAGCGTTTCACGTGCAAATATATACATCAACCATCATAATTCGCTTGCGGTATTCTAGTCTGTCCATATACTCCCTTTGCCCCTTTACTGCTCCTCTTAAATTTACAGGTATACTTCTTTCTGTATACTGTCCCTCGGCTGTAGCTATATCATTTCTCCAGGAAATAGCGGAAATGTTCAAGTCTATTACGATATGAAAGAGGAGACTGAAGGAAAGATTTCCCGACAGAATTGAAGTTGTGTGGGTGGGTACTGAATATCGTCGGGGTGGTTCTGTAAGAGCACTGACCATAAATAGCAAGCTTCTTATTCCGAATCCTGATTTGGCTAACAGTTTTAAAAGTTTCATATTTATTCACCTTCTTTCCCTATAACTCTCAACCTACATCTATTTGTAGATGTATACAGCGCACGTCACAGTATATTACATCACTGAGGATACCTGATAACAGTACTAGAGTCTTCCTTCCCCATCCAATCCCGTGTGAAGTGACGAAAAAATGACTCCCTCTCCCATCTCGCTCTATCAGTCTCCCACACTCATTCACACACACACACACACAAACACTTATTCCATATGGACCCCATTCTTCCTTATTTTAATATAGTTGTCCCTGCCTTTTGTGGCTGCATATTAAATATCATATACCTGTTCCGAAGTTTTCACGAGAACTACATTACATTTTAACAACATTCCATGAAGACTTGTGCTACAATTTCATATAAGCTATATCGACAAATCAGAAACTTAGTAGAATGCTCTCTACAAATAATGGAGCTCTCTTTGCCTATCCTACTATTGAGTTTACGTTTTGGCTGGTGACCTCCTATACATTAAGCGATATGACAAGCTCCACAACTTACCACTGATAAACTAATCAAATTCTATCAGTTTCTTTACTTTGACTCTAGGAAGTATCGTGTATTGACCCACTTGACTACTGAGGCACGAATATGTAATACTATTCTAGTGGGTTACATTTTCCTCTCATCACGCAAAAGCGATGCTTTCCTTCAACTGCACTATTTACGCATATGATATATCGCCTACACACATTGGAAACGTTTGTGGTTCTATTAAACATGTTTTGCCGACACACGATTGTATTTTTGATTTTGTTTTACATTCGCTGTCTATTGCGATGAACCGATTTTAACATTCAAATATTCCTCTCTCTAGTCACCCATCTGTAAACATAACAGGGTAGTATATTCGTTATCAGTCTCACGAGTTTCCCAAACCTAGGAAGGCGGGGTCTCCCTATGTATATGCGTCTCCTTATTGAAAAGTATAGTGCATATAATCGTGAGCTGTGTTTGAACTCCGTGGATTTTCATAAATCCGTGCTTAATCGTTGCGGACCTTGTTTCTTCCAGAAACGCCATAATATTCGTCCTTACAATATCGCCTAGTACCGAGCAAACGGCGGGTATTAGAGATACTGGTCTGTAGTGCTAATCAGCCATCCTTTTCTCATTCTAGCGCAAAAGATAACTGTAGATATTCCTGTGTACTCTGCGTCCTTTGTCCTTCTCATGGCAAGGTACTACTACAGGCTTGTTAATCGCCCAATCCCTTAAGCCACTTTTCATTCCTCGTTTAATCTGTCCAATTAATCATTGAGGTACTTCTGTAACAGCATATCTACAGAAAAATTACGGCACATTTTGATAACTGTCTTTTGATCAGTAATCGAACTACAGAATGTTATGTAGAAAACAAATTGTTTTTCCCAGCAAAAAAAAGAAAGAAAATTACATTCGTTCTTCATATCACAAAGAGGATGTAGACAAATAGTCATTTTCTTGTCTCCATTTCCTTAACTCCTGTATCGCAGATTTATTTTAAAGCATAGCTTTCCCGTATGTTGTACTATGTGTCAATGCTGAGCACTAAACTAAGAATACTCACTTTTTCGGTCTACTGGAAGTCTCCACTGCAAACTAGTTCTTCTAATTGTGTCTTGTCACCAAAATTCTTCTGACCCAATAACGCTAACGGATTAAAGGACTGGTAATATGTTAATTTAATTTATGCACCAGTCTCTTGGAATTCTGTGTCTGTGAACGATATTTTCACTGCACATTCCACAAAGTATTCAAAATCAGGCTAAATATAAACACCGATAAAGTTTTTGAGGCAACTTTCTAGTGTACGTAATCGTTCTTGAAGTATTCAATGCTATGTTCAAAAGAAAGAGGGTAGGTTAAGGTTTAACTTCCCACCTACGAGCCAGTCGTTAGTGGTGGATTACAAGTGCAGACTGGGATGCAGTTCCTTCAAAGGAATTACCGTGACTTTTGTCTTCTGCGATGTTACGGAATCCAGTGAAATGGTGCGAGTTCGACACTGGACGGTTATCCGATTGTTGTCCATCCGAATGCTATGGCAGTGTCGCAACCACTGCACCACCTTCTCGGCCAATGTCGTTTCATAAACCTCCCATACAGCATACCATAATTCAGAATTACGGAAAACAATATTTTATATCGTGAACAGGGGCACTAATCGGATGACTGTGGCTAACAGATTACCTAAAACAAGACCTGTAGTATATACAGTGAGGAAACAAAGTCATCGGATAGCAACACGAGCATATACGTATTGTGCTGGTATCGTGTGCACAGGGTACAAAATTGTAGTGCTTTGGTGGACCAGATATGTAACTAAGCGATTCATGTGAATGAAAAGGTTTCAGACGTGATGATGGACGCACGACTGGATTTAACAGACTTTAAACGCGGTAGTTGGAGCTAGACTCCTGAGACATTCAGTTTCGGTAATCATTAGGGAATTCAGTATTGCGAGAGCCACGTTGTCTAGAGTGTGCCAAAAATACCAAATTTCGGGCACTAACTCCCACAACAGACGGCTCAGTGCCCGACGGCCTTCACATAACGACCGACAGTAGCGGCGTTTGCGTACTGTTGTCAGTGTTAAAGAGAAGCAACTCTATGCGAAGCAACCGCAGACATCAATGTGGGACGTAGGACGAACGTATCCATTAGGGCAGTGGGGTGAAATGTGGCGTAAAATGGGCTGTGGCACCAGACCACCGACACGAGTGCATTTGCTAACAGCACGACTTCTCCTGAAGTGCTTCTCCTGGGCTCGTAAGCATATCGGTTGGACTCGGGACGACTGGAAGACCGTGGCCTGCTTAGATGAGTCCCGAATTCAGTTGCTAAGGGCTGATTAATCAGTCACAAATAGAGTCGCTCACGTCACACAAATATTTGTAGGTAACCATTTGTTTAAAAAGTGAATGAGCACATGCGATCGGATATACGTAACGCCAGTGGCAGGGTTCGAGTCATTCGTGAAGCCCGCGTCCGGCCATCCTGATTTAGGTTTTCCGTGATTTCCCTAAATCGCTCCAGACAAATGCTGGGGTGGTTCCTTTGAAAGGGCACGGCCGACTTCCTTCCCTGTCCTTCCCTAATCCGATGAGACCGATGACCTCGCTGTTTGTTCTCTTCCCGCAAAACAACCCGACAACCCATTCGTAGAGAGGCAGTAACGGAAATGTTGGGAAATTTTGTAAGTACACTGTTTAGGTTTTTATATTGGTAACGCCACGTAGCGCTCTGTATGAAAATCACTGGCTGTGCTGTGTGCAGTCTGTGGCTGGTTTGCATTGTTGTAATATTCGCCATTGTAGTGTTGGGCAGTTGGCTGTGAACAGCGCGTAGCGTTGCGCAGTTGGAGGCGAGCCGCCAGCAGTGGAGGATGTGGGGAAGTGAGATGGCGAATTTTTGAGAATGGATAATCTGGAGGTGTGTCCATCAGAAACAGTACATTTGTAAGAACGGATGTCATGAACTGCTATATATATTATGACTATTAAGGTAAATACATTGTTTGTTCTAGTGTAGTGTCTAACTTCCGAAGATTTTGTTCCATTGAGTCTAACTTCTGAAGCTTTTGCTGTGTTTGTCTCTGATTTTGTTCCATTGTGTCTAACTGTTGCTGTGTTTGTCTCTGGTGTTGTTCCATTGTGTCTAACTTTTGAAGATTTTGTCCCATTTGTTTCTGATTTTGTTCAAGCGTTGTCCGTAACTTTTGTACCCTTTGTCCCATTTGTTGCACTGGTATCTGAAACATGTTCCTCAGTGCTATTCGGCAGTGCATTTGAACCGGCAATATTCGCATTTTGAAAAGCAGAAAATGTGTCTTGATTTATTTGAGAAAACGGTGAGGACGCAAAACCTGAATCTACAGTATTTGCAAGATCGTGTCCTGTCATTTCGGAATCCTGAGGCGAGCCGTTGCCGACCGATCGATCGATAATGCTTCCCTGTTCACTATTTTTTTCACTGTCTACGCCATTGTTTGCCGCCTGCTCCATTTCCCTATGCACAGTTACCAAATTACTACTTTGAACATTAGTTAATTCATTACATGGTGGCGCTAACACACTGCTTTCGTCTTCACTGTCATTTCTCAGTTTACTTTGGAGCCTAGTATTACGTTTTTCACACGCCATTATTGTCACAATATTTCACACGACAACACAGAAAAACGCAATTTGAAGAGCAAAATAAGAAAACATAACTTTGAAAATAGTATCTATTGCAGTAGTTTGAGTAACGAAGATTTCTGTGAGGTAAGTGATTCATGAAAGGTATAGTTTATTGTTAGTCAGGGCCATTCTTTTGTAGGGATTATTAAAAGTCAGATTGCGTTGCGCTAAAAATATTGTGAGTCAATTTAAACACAGTCATGTACAATTTTTCTAACGGGACGTTTCAATTTTAACTGACTAATACTCGATCAAATGTACAATTTTCTAAACGCTTCTCCGAAATTTTGAGGTTACATCTGTCAAGACAGAAGCTTAAAATACTGTTCATTCACTTATGTATCGGTCCTAGTGATGTTCCGTACAAGATTTGTTGAGATGTTTGGCATCGGAATCAATACCTTTCTGTATTTATTTAGTCCGCTGCCGGTAGCTGAGTGGTCAGCCGGCA
The DNA here is from genome assembly GCF_021461395.2 of Schistocerca americana. Classification (NCBI taxonomy): domain Eukaryota; kingdom Metazoa; phylum Arthropoda; class Insecta; order Orthoptera; family Acrididae; genus Schistocerca; species Schistocerca americana. The sequence continues at coordinate 489,339,737 of NC_060126.1, read as the reverse complement.
CAGTAGCTCAGCGTGTTCGGCCAGGGGGTTAGTTGCCCTCTGTAATAAAAAAAACTGAGTTAATCAATCAACAACGAACTTAAAACGGATGTCACGACGTTCACCCCAAGCAGATGCAATGAACTACAGTGAACAAAATGATATGAAAAAAAGTGGTCAGTGTGACAGAATGTCAATCCTAAGGGCCCAGGTTCGATTCCCGGCTGGGTCAGAGACTTTCTTCGCTCAGGGACTGGGTGTTGTGTTGTCCTAATCATCATCATTTCATCCCCATCGACGCGCAAGTCGCCAAAGTGGCGTCAAATCGAAAAACTCGGACCCGGCGAAAGCCACGTGACATTTACATTTTTACTATTGATTTAAAACACAATTTCGTATTGAGATTGGAAAGGGGAAATTTGAAAGTTTGATTTATATATCAGTATCAACCATTCAGAGTATAAAACGAAATACGAACGAAACAGTAAAAGACAAATAATGCAACCAAAGCCAAAATGTAATCTTCACTGATGATACAGATGTGAATTCTCTCTTTAGCGTCTCCTAAGTATTGTTCTTTTTGTGTGTGTGTGTGTGTGTGTGTGTGTGTGTGTGTGTGTGTGTGTGTGTCGCAATCCAAGTGTTCCATTTCTCGCACTGAATGTTCTTCGACAGGGAAAGTCGAAAGAGATTTTTGTTTCAACACGCAGATAGAAAAATTCTAAGAAGGTAAATGGATAAATTTTTCTCATCTAATAAACAGTTTGAACAGCGAGAAAGTCAGCTCTATGTAAAGAGAGAAATAAACTTCCATTTACGTTATTTGTTATTTAGAAAAAAATAAATAGAATGACATAGATAAACAGGCTAAATATAATTCCACATATCGTTTGTTATGTTTGTAAATATGTACCGTATATCCCCTCTGGCAACTTAGTCCGAAAACAATTTATTGGACTGTTCAATTAACCAAAACAAATTCTCCAAGTATAACACCAACACAAAACAGTGATCCGTCTTCGAATCACAACTACATACAAGGATAATACAGAAAACAACTGAAATAATTTCCTACTAGTCTCCGCCAGAGACTTCTCAGATATACCAAGCTTAATCCAGAGATCAGCGAGAAAATCCAAGCTGGGCTGCCGGGCTGGCAGCTATCCACGTCTGCTTGTGGTCGATGAACTGCCGATGTGCGGCCGAGCGCCAGCCTTTATAGCGCTTCGGCAGATGAGTACCTCGGAACTATTTTCCATCACGTGGTTTGACGTGTGAAAATAGTTCCGCGATCTGCAGTGACCTCTTCCTAATGTTTATATGGGCCGGCAGTGGCCCCAGGTGGCCGCTGGTGCCTTTGCTGTGTTGTTGTTGTTGTTGTTGTTGTTGTTGTGGCCGTTCATCAAGATTGCCTGTCGGTTGTGTAGTGCTTCGGTGTGCCTGCGAAGTGGGCAACCCGCGGCTGCAGGCTGTCAGTTTGGTTGCTGATACTCTAGACACCGTGATATCTGGTGGAGGAGGCCACAGCACTGTTGTTCCACGTTTTTGCTGTTAACGATACTAACTGTACGAATATGATACGTCACGAAGTTTTCTTTTGCGGGTGCTAAACTGTATCACTGCTATTTCCTTATATCTCATAACCCCACTTTGACTTCTCCTTACTTGTGTACGTCGAAATGACATTGAGTTGTCATCCTTTCGAGTGAGGACTGGCCACCATTTGCCGGTGACGTCGCTTATCGTTCCGTTATGTTCTCACGACATCCAGTGTGAGTCGACGTTAAGCCTGCACTTGTTGGCCCACAGGTGTTCGCCGTGGCGATCCTGTGGACGGTGGCCGCCGCCAGCGCTGCTGTGGCGCCAGCCAGAAGCAGCGCCAGCCAGTGGTCACAGGAGCTCGAGCAGTACCACCACGTGAGCAGACGCGATGTCGGAGTGAAAGGAGTGACTGGGGTGAACTTCGGCCCTAGCAGCTTCAATCCGCTGGTGAATGTAAATAACGCGCACTACGCCTCTCGCGGCACGCCCCACAGTGTACCCTGCAGCAGGCAGCGAAGACACCTTTGTCAATAAACCAGTTACGGCTAATCGTTTGGAGTCTTCTCCAGCGTCTACCCTGATGGTGTCGTCCCCTCTGCCCTCTGTGGGCGGTGGCTACTACTACACGTACCACTGAGCTGACTGACGACCCATCAGATGATTCATTCAAGGACGGGACGCCTGAAGCAGTTACGTATTGATATGTCGAGTTTTTGTGAATAAAACTGTTTGCTTTCACATTGAAAGATTTTTCATTTAACTAACGTCTCAGTTTTCAAATCTTTTATCCTTTTTTTAACTCCTGAACTCCATAGTCTGACAATAAAACAAACGTAAACTCTCACGACAGCAACAACACTTGTATAAACAGCAACAACTACCCTACTTTTCACATCCGAATACGAAAAATAGAAATGTACATTAAGTGGTCACCTATTTACGTATTTGTGCTCCTACCAATAATTATATAGGGTATTTGTATTAACTTGAAAGAACAAAATATCTCGGAAACGATAGTGAATGCGGAAAAAAACTCTAGGTGACAAATTCGTGTTATTGAAGGGAACATCTGTCTGTGCTACAACTGACCATCTCCTAAACAGACTGTGGTTTGGGTCAACTTTGTATTTTCGAATCAGAACCCAAATTTGTACTGCACATATGGATTCTACGCCAAAAAATACATACAGTTTACTCAAACGGTTTCGATTCATGGCACTATAATCGATTAATATCAAGTGTGCCTGCTTTTGCATTTAAGAACCGAAGCAAATCCTTATACATTTCGTGTATGACGTAAATGCAAACGTTTGTGTTCTAATGGTTCTTGTTTATGTTCGAAATTTATTTTAGTGTTACTAATTTGATTGTAAGCCGTTTCATTGTCTCGTTAGAAATTACGTTTAGCATAATCTAAGAGCAATGGCGTGGATCTAATTGTTTATTATTCCCATTAGAATGCTTGATACCAGTAAGTCCCCTTGCCTCTCATAACTGGGGTTCTTCGTGTTGGTCAGTATCCGTGGCAGGTGCGCCTGTCACTTCATGGATATCTTTTCATCGGTTGTGGTTTGCATTCCGCCGGTAGCCAGTCAGCGGTCAGGGCGGCAGTTACGGTAGTTCAATGGAAACATACACTAATGGCGGAGTTCCAGCGCGCCCACCGAAATCAAGCATTCCGATGGTTTCGGGACTTAAGACAGTCAACTGCGTAGGAACAGAAAACTACGTTACCATACAAGCAGCTCACGTATGAAATATCTCGGTGTCTAACCGTATCACATTTACAACCCAACTAATTTTTCAACACCAATATCAAGCATCACAACAAAGTGTAGAATCATATGAGTCAGTTCTTAATTGCAAAAATCAATCACACTTGATACTTTGCAATTACAGCGCCATCTACCAAGAATGAGAAACAGTGGTTTCAATACACTATACGTATTTTTAGCACATAATCTGAATACGCAATAAGAATGAGGGATACCCTGTTGAAAATACAAAGTTTGTAAGTGAGCTCTTTAGGTTTCTATGTTGGTAACGCCACGTAGCGCTCTGTATGAAGATCACTGACTGTGCTGTGTGCAGTCTGTGGCTTGTTTGCATTGTTGTAATATTTGCTACTGCAGTGTTGGGCATTTGGATGTGAACAGCGTGTAGCGGTGCGCAGTTGGAGGTGAGCCGCCAGCAGTGGTGGATGTGGGAAGAGAAATGGCAGAGTTTTGAGGGCGGACGATCTGGACGTGTGTCCGTCAGAAAAACCAAATTTGTAAGACTGGTTGTCATTAACTGATATATATATTATGGCTTTTGAACACTGTTAAGGTAAATACATTGTTTGTTCTCTGTCAAAATCTTTCATTTGCTAACTACGCCCATCAGTAGTTAGTACCTTCAGTAGATAGAATCTTTTATTTAGCTGGGAGTATTGGCGCTCACTGTATTGGAGTACTTCGAGAAACGAAGATTTTTGTGAGGTAAGTGATTCTTGAAAGGTATAGGTTATTGTTAGTTAGGGCCATTCTTTTGTAGCGATTATTGAAAGTCAGATTTCGTTGCGCTAAAAATATTGTACATCAGTTTAGTGTTGATCACAGTAAGTAAAGAGAGAAATGTCGGAGTGCGTTCAGTTTTGCACAGCTCATTGAAAATAAAATAACGTAGAGGTTTACCAGCACAGTCATTCATAAATTTTTCCAAGGGGTATTTCAAGTTGATCCCGCCCACGCAGGAGGGATGGTTACGAGATGGCAAGCTGCAGCACAGACAGATCTCACCCATACTAATATTAACTCCCCACCCAGTGCATTTTTGTCGTACGATGCGTCGTTATAGAAATATTCAGTTGTTTCATGTTGAACCAAATACTATTTACACAGGGTGCTTCTCCTAAGAGTCGTCAAGCACATTTTCTGTGTTGTTTCTGAATACAGTATGTGAACTAAATAGAAACCTAGTCCCAACAGGGAATCATATAGCGCTCTTAGAAAAAAGTGTTCTTAGACTGTTACCTGAAATGCTCCTCCATGATACTGACAAGAGGGAGATTGAGTTGATAATTAAATCAATAAAGACCAAGAACTCTCATGGATATGACTGGGTATCTAGCAGAATATTGAAGTATTGTTCTGTGTATGTTAGCCCAGTACTTAGCCATTTTTGGAACTTTTCCTTTAGGAGTGGACGATCTCCTGACCGATTAAAGTACTCGGTAGTGAAGCCGCCTTATAAAAAGGGAGATAGGGATAATGTTGACAATTTTAGACCTATTTTTATGCCATCGGTATTTGCTAAAGTTATAGAGAAGGTTATATATACAAGGTTACTGGAGCGTTTAAATTCACATAACTTGCTGTCAAATGTATAGTTTGGTTTTAGAAATGGTTTAACAACTGAAAATGCTATATTCTCTTTTCTCTGTGAGGTTTTGGACGGATTTAATAATAGGTTGCGAACGCTAGGTGTTTTCTTTGATTTAACGAAGGCTTTTGACTGTGTTGACCACAAAATATTAGTGCAGAAGTTGGATCATTATGGAGTAAGGGGAGGAGGTTACATGATATTAAGTCCCAATGGGGCACTGTTAAGTGGGGCGTCCCCAAGGGACGGTGCTGGGGCCACTGCTGTTTGTTATTTGTATAAATGATATGCCCTCTAGTATTACAGGTGATTCAAAAATATTTCTGTTTGCTGATGACACCAGCTTGATAGTGAAGGATCTTGTGTGTAATATTGAAACAGTAGTTCATGAAATAAGTTCGTGGCCTGTGGAAAATAATTTGATGCTAAATCACGGCAAGACTCAGTTTTTACAGTTTCTAACATACAATTCAACAAGAATCGATATTTTGATCAGACTGAATGGGCATATTATAAGCGAGACGCAACAGTTCGAGTTCCTAGAAGTTCGGATAGATAGTAAGCTCTTGTGGAAAGCCCATGTTCAGGATCTTGTTCAGAA